>NW_015505277.1:2033921-2049734 GCF_001515645.1 Sinocyclocheilus grahami | reverse complement strand
AAGGGAGACAGGCGGGGCGGGGGGGGGGGGGGGGGGGGGGGGTGTTAACTGTTTCCATTTTTCATCGAGACACATGAGCACCAATACTATCTAAATGTTGTCACCATACTCTCACGTATAATCCGCCTAACTCCAATGGAGATTGAACAGATGATTTTTGACATATATCTAATACTATCTGTCTGACCTTTTTAGGTCAGTTCACCCAACACTTTCTATTTGTGTCCGGCTGGTTTGATTACGACAAAGCTTCAAACAGTTGCAATTACGGTAATAATTCTGTATTTGAATGATGTATTTAAACTTCTATTGTGCAAGGAGGGAAACATTCATTTCACCAAAACTGTGCAAGAAACACACTGCAATTCACCAAAACTTCGTTCACCTCACGATGATTTAAACTGCTTTGACACAGAGCCTGTTTATGGCTTATTTTATTGCATATTGGGAAATTACGTCCAATGCCATACAAAGAAACAAACAATAGCATAAAACTTTTATTTACAAGGTCAAGGAGTTTTAAGTAACACACTATAATTTATGCTATTTTTGATTAAGAAAAAGCAAATAATTGATATATTTTATAACTGTTTGGGGGAAAAACAAATTCTCCTTGTGGCAACATGGACACACCCCCCCCCTCCGGACAATAGGCGACCTTCGCGTTTTTCACAAGACACCGATCCCATGACGAAGAAGAAGCACCGTTAGAGAAAAAAAATGAGGTTTGAAAACTTTTTTCGACAAAAGGGTTAAATAAAGAGTCTGAGCAAGCTGCATGCAAATGCAAACTTTAACTTTTTACTAACCGCCGTTTTCGATGTGCATTATGGAGCTTCTTCAAACGTTCCCTATAAAGGACTACTAGACAGAACCTATGTCGCATTTGTTTTGCATGCAAGTCTGTTGTTGCGGTAAGCGGCTAAAAGCGCAGTCGCCGATTTTCAGCAGCTGTAATATAAAGAAAGGTTGCATTGCTTCGATGTAACTTCGAGATTGCAGTTAAAAGTACAATAACCTTTGCATAACAAAAACATTTTTTTTCATCCGCTGCCTGAGGCTCGGCGCATGCGCGCTCTCTTTTTGCTGTCACTGAAACATTTTTCTTCGCATTGGAAACTGTCACGAGTGACGTCAATCACAGAGCTCTGACCAATTAGAGCGCTCGGTGATTGTTTGGCTCCACGGGCTGCAGCGCCTACCATGAATCTCTATTCAGTATATCAAAGCGTCCTGCTGCTGCCTCTCAACCGAATGGGATTCCACGTAGGCACTGAGATAGCAACTAAACTTTAGGGGAAGTTTAATTTTTTTTTCTTCTGTATTCTTCAAAGCGATTAAAATATATTTGTCATCATTATTATTATTTTGCCTGCTGTCAAGTTATTCTAAAATTAGGAGTAATGAGCGTGGATGCTTTGGGAAGCCCTGTGATGGACCCCGCGTTTTCCAAACGGAACACGGCGCTGAGATTAGTTGACTTGGCAGGGGCTCACCACCATCACCATCATCACCACCATACCCCTCAGAGCGTGACAGGCTTCCCGGGGTTCAGCAGCCATCCACACTCAATGGCTCACTCGCACCCTGGGGAGATGACTGCGGAACCCCGCCTGGGGCCGAGTCCATTCGGGCCAGAACACATGGGGCACTCCGCGGCCCTCAAAATCAGCCCAACCCATCATTATCCCCACCACCATCACCACCACAATCATCATATTGCAGGCCACAGTGAAGTGGTCTCCAGTCAAACGGGAGCTTTTGGCCCGGTGCAGGCGGCAACGGTCCCGTACTCTATGTCTCACACGGCCCAAGCGCTATCCGCAGGTAGGGACTTCCTCATTCGCCGAGATTTGACAGCTCAAGCCATGCCCGTGCTGACCGATCAGACTTCTGGTTCAGCCTCTCACCACGGAATGTTTGTCTCAACAACAGGTAGCTATCCGGGACACTATGGTCATCACCCCGACCCTGGGAACCATACGCTCTTCCCTGGACTTCATCACGAGCAGCCATCTACCGGAGCACCAGGTGGCCAAGCTTTGAACGGACAAATAAGGTTAGGAATACCTGCCGAAATGTACGTTCGGTCTGATCATTTGAGTCAAGTAGCGAGCTCCAGGGCAGACCCGTTTGCTGCTTCTTCTCTGCACGGATACGGCGGGCTCAATCTGAACATGAATCTCAGCGCACATCACCACCACGGAGCTGGCGCTTTTTTCCGATACATGAGGCAGCCGATAAAGCAAGAGCTCATCTGCAAGTGGCTGGAGCCAGAGCACTCGGCGAAAAAACTTTGCTCCAAAACTTACAGCACCATGCATGAACTAGTGACACATGTGACTGTGGAGCACGTCGGAGGACCGGAGCAAGCGAACCATATCTGTTTTTGGGAAGAGTGTCCGCGAGAGGGAAAGCCGTTTAAAGCAAAGTACAAACTTGTGAATCACATTAGAGTGCACACCGGAGAGAAACCGTTTCCTTGTCCGTTCCCCGGCTGTGGAAAAGTATTTGCCAGATCGGAAAACTTGAAAATACACAAGAGGACGCACACAGGTCAGTGGCTTAATTTCCCGTCCCTTAGGACAATTTAGTTAAATGCTAAGGGCTCGTAAAACTCCTCCGTCACTAGACATACCGCAATGAAGCTGAAGTGTAAACTAATCGATGCACTGCAACTGGTTTATAAATGACGTGAGCTAGCTTGTAAGCTAAATAGAGGCACAGTTTGTCAAAAAATCCGCTTTTAAGAAGGTTTACTTTTAAGAGATTTTATCGAAAAATAATATATGCAGTGGTTCATAAAGGGTTTTCGCAAAACACTCTCCATTATCAATGTTGTCACTGTTATTTTATGAGTTTTAATAGGCTACTTGTATTTCGTATAGCTAACAGAATATTATTTTAACGTCGTATTTAAAAAAAAGAAGGGGAGAATATAATGGTGGAGTGTTACTGTTTCTGATTTCTGACTTGCTTTTTCTAATCGTGTGTTGTAAAAATAATGTGTTCCTTACTTCATCAGATTGCTTACAGCTTTGCAGCACATCCATATGTTTGGGGCCTACTGAGTCCAGTTTAGTCGTCGACTGACGACAATAATATTATAATAATGATAAATAAAAGATGAAGCGGTAGGGTGCTGCCTTATGTTAAAAACCCAAATTATTTATTTTCCACAATAAATCGTTTATGGACATAATCTGTTTATATTACAATTACTCTAAGTTGTACGCAAGTATTTATGGTCACATTGCAAACTGCTATACCCTACTCCTTTGCTACATTTTGGAAACCACAAACACTCGTTAAAAAACAGCACATTTGTTCAAGTACTCAGTTATCCCTTCAGAACGATCTGCAGGGGCATGGTAGCATTTTAGATAGGCTAGTGTCTTGTTTTGCTTACACTGCAGGTTTTTGTGTGTGTTCCAGTTAGCCTACCCCCCCCTCTTATAAAGCAATTTTTGGTTCTACCTATGTAGAGCCTTCTAAATCGGTTTCATATGCCAGCTGACAGTAGGCAGTAGATATACAACTGACTAGTTTTTGTTATAGAGCTTGACACATTTTTCTAAACTAATGGACAGATATTTTAGTCTCACATTTTAGCTACGTAAAGTCTGCAGAATCACAGTGTTTCCCTGCTTATCTCTGTCTGTCTCTCCATTATTGCTGAAGGTCAGACCTTGGTAGACGTCTGAAAGCTGATAATTAACTCGATCCGTTGACACAGGTGAGCATCTCTGTGGTTATTGAACACCCATTACAAACAACACACACACAATCCTGCAATTAAACGTGCCTCTTTATCACACAAATCAAATCCATACAGCCAAACATATGATCACATTTACACCTTCTCATGTCATAATCGCCAATCTAAAACTCATAGTGTAAATGATTGTTTGTTTATTTGAAGTGTTTCACACTGAGACATTGCGGGACAGTTTGTTTACTGGAGTCGTTTCTCACTGTGAATCTTATCTTAATTACTCTGTGCTTCTCACTATTTGGCCTCTTCGCAAGTCAAAGGTCATCAGCTCTCTATCTTAAGCGCCCCCCCCCCCCCCCCCCCCCCCCCCCAGAAACTGTCCAACACGACTGTCATTAATTGCACCAAGGGACATGATGTTGTAGTTATCTCCATGTATTTCTGAACTGTAAGTAACTACGCATAGACTGATGACAAAACTTGCAGACTGACCGCATGCAACAAGTTCTGAAAGAGTAAATCAAACGTGACTTCACAGGATAAACTTTACATGTTACTAAATGCAACATATTAATGAAATGCATTAGGTTGGTCTAGTTATTTTTATTGATTTTATTGCTTTGTGGGCTCTTCACAGCTAGAAGCAACTGGGAGAATATTTTTTTTTGCATTTCAGGTTTAGTAGAGAAGGTCGATGTTCGTCAGTGAGATTGTTCTTTTTCTTTTTGCATAATAAGTAAGGCTACTACGTGTAACGTTTCACTAGAAACTAGTTCTAAAATAACCGTTTCTTTCAGTTATGATGTGTAACCAACGTTATGTATTATTTCTGTGCGACCTTTCCGAGTGCAACCGCACTATTTTCTTGCTTGGGCGCCAGTATTTGAATCTTTGTTATGGATATGGTTTCCCAAGGGTCTCTTCCTTGCTGCTTTCTTGTAGTACACTAATATTCTTGATTGGCTTTCTCGGCCCAACAGCTGAAGGTCAAATTGATATTCAGCAAGCAACTGTAATTAGACAGAAGCAATTACGTAGTCTTATAAACTCATGGAGCTTATGTCCTTCGGAAATAAGCGTGATGTGATTAAATGTAATTAATTCAAACATTTCTATTGCCTGGCTGCCTACTCCAGCAGCTATTATGGTTACAGAGGGACAGGCCTAATAGCAGTTTAGATGGTGGATCAGATGTATTTTATGAGATCTTTCTGCCCTACATTCCAAAGGTAAATGAAACTACTACGAGGGCAAACGCTTTAAAGAACGGATGCCCAATGATCTGTAATTGTGAAAAGAAATCATTGCTGTCTGAGAGTCCCAGACACAAGTGGCCTGCCCGACATAGGAGTAAAAAGATAATCACGATATCATGGGGCTCATGTGAACTGATTTACCCTGTACAGTTTGACATGCGTTCGAATGATGCAAATTATATTTGCTTATGTGCTCAATGTGCAATAATGTGCTTTACCTGTATTTGACCATTGTCACAACTGTTTTGTTGTTTTAGGTGAAAAGCCTTTCAAATGCGAATTTGACGGCTGTGACAGACGGTTCGCCAACAGCAGTGACCGGAAAAAGCATTCCCACGTACACACTAGCGATAAGCCGTACAACTGCAAAGTCAGAGGTTGTGACAAATCGTACACTCATCCCAGCTCTTTGAGAAAACACATGAAGGTGCACTGCAAGTCCCCACCTCCGAGTTCGGGTTACGAATCATCGACTCCATCTCTTGTTTCTCCTTCATTGGACTTGGGAAGGGAGCCAGCTCCCTCTGCGCTCTCCGAGCCTCTCTCATCATCGTCCCAGCCGGCCAATTTAAGCGAATGGTACGTGTGTCACAGCTCTGGTGCCAATGGCCCTCAGACCCCACCCAGCGGTTCATCCACACCGGGCCGTACAGAGGGGCCAACGTACGGCAATCCTGAACGGAGGGACGCCTTCTAGCAAAATGTAATATTCTTTTGGCAAAGTGACTAAAATGACTTTGACATCTTATCTTATTTGGACAGTCCGTTTTGGACTGAATGGTCGCAGGCTGACAACTGTGGAAGTCAGTTCAAAGAGTAGGCTTGTTCACTTTTACTGCCTTACTGAAGGATGCACTGGCCCTTTGACAGCTAATGTCACTGCCTAACCACCAATCGATATAAAACACGTCCCGAGTGTCTATGTTTCTAAATAGTGTACCTACCGTACGCGTGTCACTGTATTATTTTGTAAATTCCGCTTTGATTTCAATATCTTTTTAATTTATTTTTTAATCGGTAAAGAATTATTATTATTTTTTGTATTATTGAACCAAAGTGCTTAATTATTAAACCTGTACAGTTGTAAATGACAACGTTTTAATGTCTATGTGTGAACAGTAATTTTGTAAGGTTTTGTCTTTCAGCAATTTTTAAATGTTTGCTACTATACTTTGTACAAAATTAATAATTTGGATGATTTGAATTTCATAAAGACGTAGATTCTTTCCTCTTTTTGTGCTTTCACCAGCCAAGCCAATTTGATGGAAACTGTTATTGTATTTGATATGAAGGTTAATTTATGATTAGTCATTAATCAATGTGGTTATTTTGTGATTTTGTAAAACTGTCAGCAATCCATTTTTATGAAAAAAAAACAATTATCAGAAGAGACCTTAAAATGTGTACCGAAATGCCTTGTAAGTTGTCAGTATTTTGAATAAATCGTGTATGATGCAACGCTAAAAGACCTCCTACATTACGCTTTATGTATATATATTTTTTTAATTAGGCATCATCTAATAGAAAGCACCTAAATAATCACAATATACACGATCCTAAATGACCCAAACATAATATTAAATACCAGCCAACTTAAAATAATTTTAATTATCTTAGCGAATCCCTTAGCGATAACTTGTTTTATATCCTTTTGTATCGCTTATACACACAGATAAACTCCCGCTTTACACTCCAATTACATGGGCAGCAATTGATGAAAGAGTTGCATATTTTCACACAGACTTCAAAGAGCCTTTTATACAAAGAGACATTTTTTTCACGACGGTGAATCTTCATGGTGAGTTAAGAATTCAATAGCAAAAGCAGAGTCAGATTTAAATAATATGGGCGACGGGGCTGTAGATCCCGTTTTGTCAGAAAGAATGTAATATTTCCTCCGAAGAAAAAGATCAACAAAATACGCTTTAATTTCATTTAAATGGATATTTATCCGTTCGTTTATTAGTTCCATTGTTTTCATTTACTTGGTTTGACAAACATCGACAAAGACCAACGGAAATATTGGTCTTAATTTTCACGATGTTCGTTGTTTTACAATAACCTAAACTAACAATTTATGATGTCCGTTGCATATCCGAGCAAATGCACCATTTTAAATCAACAAATGGCTCAATCAATAACTATTTCTTCACGCTGAGTCGTCGCCCAACGAATGCAGAAATCTACCATTATGAGCAGCCTCATAACTTTCTTTGTATCATTACATTCTCAACTTGCTTTAAAACGTTAAACTCAGTGTTATGCACCAGATTTGCTCAAGGGTGTGAATGCACCAGATTAGCTTTCCAACTTCTTTGTTGGATATAGAGTAAAATAAATACAGCGGGAAACAGCCCAACAGTGGCGTAGTCTAGTGTCAGAGAGCCGGTGTATAAGAGGAGAGAGGGATAGTTTGGTCTCAATTGAAACAAGGATCGTTTGAAGTGTTTTTATTATCAGGGGGATTCTTGAATGTCGTCTAAACGACGTTGATGACACGGAAAGGCCTCTCCGTGTCACCATTTTGATCGCGTAATCTTTTCGAACGTGTTTCAAGTTTTTCATTCAAGAAGAGACGAATTTGACCATAATCAGGTCCTACTTCCAAGTACTATAAACTATCGACAAGCTGCCTCTCTCGGACTCGGCTCGTCTGGCTGTCAAAAGTTGCGATTAAAGGGGACATAACAATATATGTTTCTTTTTCAACACTTTCTCGTTTTTGAATAGTTTCGAATCCGCTTTCCCTATTCTCTTTCCGATAAGCCAACCATTTTCTAGTTAGTAGACCTATAAGCTGTTGTATCCAGCAGTGTTGAACTTTTTTGGAAAACATGATCACACATTAGGATTTAACCATTTCAAAAACAGCCTTAATCATCTCCTTAAAGTAGCTAGTTGTAGTGCAAACAAGGATTTATTAATATAATATTTATAAGACACTTGTTATTATTCTTAATAATAATAATAAATTGCATATTCGAAATACAAACGAAGCGCTTACAAGTGTGAAGTGAAACCACTGAAACACAAGACGCATCCGTTTAACTTTTTAAAAACGTATAAGAAAAGTTAAACTATAGTTTATTCACTTGTCACACTATGGTGGACTTGGCCTAACTATGAATTCACATTTAGCCTGCCTCTGTAATGGAAGAAAAAGAAGAAGCTTCTTTGTTAAATGCAAGGCAGAGCTCATTTGAGTGTGAAATATAATTTATTTGTGAAATAATTGAGGCGATAATCACACTTCCGGAAACTGTCCTGCATTATTTAACAAAGCTCTTTTAATAGGGGATTAGCGGTTCACACACCATTCAACTCTCTATTTAATGTCATCGTTACATGACAAGGGCTGACTGGAATTCGCATGCAAAATAACAGGACAGGTGCAAAGACAAATACATAAATATATAAATTACCCAATAACAAAAAGCAAGTTAGAACAGAATAGGCTACTTTTAGACCTCTTTGCCCCCATACAACCTCAAACTGGTTTTGCCGTTCAAATAGTTAAATAAGTGAGTACCTCCATATTACTTACTAGCGTTAAATAAATAAATAAATACATCGTATTTTATAAGGCTCAGCTTTGACAGTTTTGACTTCTCAAGTTTCTCAAGTAAGGGTTACAGGGATTTGGTTTTGGTGAAATAAGCTTTCAGCTCGAAACGAAGGAAAGCCAAGCCGACTGGAACATTTCACATTGTTCATTATGTGTGTTATTTTGAACATCAACTGTTTTTGAGTTACTTGACAAGCATATGAATTATGAAATAAATATATAGAAGAAATAATATATAGAGGAAACGGCATGTAAGCTATTTTTAAAGCTTGAGTTAAATTATGTCCAAACATCTGCTGAATTTAAGTGTATTTAAAATGCTGTGATTATGCAGGTTATGCAACTAGGACGCCCCAGTACACCATTCATTCATTTATTCATTCATTTATTCATTCATGCATTCATTCGTTCATTTATTTGTTTATTTATTTATTTGTTTGTTTGTTTGTTTTTAAATGCAAACGTAATTAATTACAGTATAATATTAACATATACGTAATCACATACTAACTACATGTATATATGCTAATTATAACACAAACACTGCTATGGAAAAGATGTAAGACCCTTCCTGAAAACTCCTTCCTAAATGAGCTCTACTTTGCTTTGGTAAACTTCCCAGGTTTGAACGTTAAAATCGTACCAACAGAAGTGTCATTTAAAAGAAACATTAAACACGAAGTTTCAGCACCTGTAAAAATGGCAGCCACGGCACTTAAAGAGTCCATATTGTTTCAGTTTTGTCTCACGTGCAACAAACTTGAACTTAACACATCATGACATCACTTCCTGCACCATTACGTTTGGAGGAGAGAAATGTTACTGGCATGGACTAAATGAAAATAAATAGCAAGAAATGACTAATAAATGGGGTAGCCTGATTGAATACGCTCCTAAATAGTCAGATTACCACAGTCTTCTATTCGGTGGCGCTGAGTTATTGTACTTTCATGGATGAAGGAGTTTTTCTCCAGTGAGAATCAGCCCCTGTAGTTAGCAGAGGGAACACTGATCTCTAACAACCTTCAGATAATGTAGCAGAATGTACCGCACTACTTCGCACCTGCACTCTGAATGGGAACCTTCTTTCAATGTAAGATACGCTTGTTGGCCTTGAATCTCAAAGCAGCTGCTTGAATGAGCCGAGCGACCCGTGCTTATTTCGCTTCCTTTGATCTCTGATCACTCTCTCTAATTTGTTCGTATAGTCTGCAACAAGGACTTTCTATTTGCTATTATTAAAACATTAGAGTCTATAAGGGCCGCATGAACAGGATAGATGCCATGCAAAGCAGCACGTTATGTGGGGAGCATCCTGCGCTTCCACCAAAAAAAAGCGGATTGCATGTATTAGTCAGTGAATACGCATGTCATTGCTGTTTTATTTAACGGCAAAGCATCTAATAGAAGGATCCAAGAGAACACTGCACTCTTTAAACATTAAAGCAACTGAAAAGCTGATAATTTACAATGATTGACTGCTGATATGAGAGAAAGGTTGCACTTTCCCCCGAAAATATATTAGGTCCAAGTCAAGGTAAGATGCAATACAAACGCAGATGTGCACTGTGTGTGTCTGCAATTATTTCATTTCTGGTTCTTAGGCATATTCACCACCAACCTTTTCGCGTGACTAAAAACAAAAAGAAAGTTCCTTTTCACATTTGCCTAGTGCGCTGTTATGAATGTTTTATTTGATTTTCTGGTTTTAGCTGAACATATTGCCTTTATCTAGGCTTATGCAAATCAAAAAGAATATATTTATATATTGATATTCCAAAGGGAAATGCCTCTATATCGCAAACATTGTTAACTCAGTTGGGTTTCCTTTAAGGACTCACGTATATTACAGTTTAATGTAATGTACAGCATTCAGAATGGTCTATCATCGCACAACTGACACTGAAATGCAAACAAAAGTAACCAAATGAACGGAATTTCCATATTTTCAGTGCTCCCTATGGATGGTCCACCTTAATCTCCTGATGCCTCACCTGGATGGTCAAAACTGTGCTGGCAATAGGCCATGCAGTCTCCTAATACGATGATACAAGAGGCATCAATCAATGCAACTGCCCCAGCATTAAGCGTGCGATACAATAGGGTAATGATGATAATGAAAAGTAAAAATAATGAAATCGTTTTTATGGGGGTATCAGATTTATTTAAATGGGCCATACATCATCAACATGGGCAAATGATAATGAATTGCAGAATGTGCCCTTCAGCGATTAAGTATTTTTGAAACATAATCTATCATCTCGCGGTTCATATTTCATATTATGAGCAACATATGAGGCGGTTTTTGTGGAGAAAGGGAAAGGGAGGCGAGAACGTTTTTCGGCAATTAAAGTTTGAGGCAGAGGAAAAAAGTGTTGTCTTCAAATATCCGTAAGATGGGGACGTCGAACTGCAAATATTTATTATTCCGTGCCATAAAACCAAAGCAGGCTTACTCTTAGTATATGAGACCGGAATACTCGGTTTCCATCTGGTTTTAACTCATTTGAACTGTCGGCGTAAATGGTGTGAGGTCAAGAGAATGGTTGGTAATGCTATATGTTTAGTAAGGAGGTGGACTTCTATAAGACAAGCTCCCACAGGCTTCCGTTTGAACATCTGCACTAACCGGACATGAACCTCTCGGAAACAATTCAATTCTATTCAAACCATTAAACCAACTGCTATTATTATTATTATTATTATTATTATTATTATTATTATTATTATTATTATTATTATCATCATCATCATCATCAGTCACTGCCTTCCACATAAGCAGCCTCAGCAACAGGTTGTAAAATGGTTTTGGATTGTGCAACTTTCCGCAGGTGTCAGGTTTCAGTAGTCTGAGAGTAACAGTGGAGATTGACCTCTGGTCACCTGAACGAGGCATGTTTCAGAACTCTGCTGTGCGAGGAAGAGCCTTCGCACAGAAACATTGACACCCGCCATGGAACAGATCAATTTACATTTAAGGTAAAGTAGTGCATTGGGCAGCAGCCAACTGACTGGAATGCGAACTGAGGTGAAAAACAGTGAATCGAATCGAATCGAATAGAATAGAATAGAATAGAATTTATAATGCTATGTTGTGAATTTTCGAAAACAGAAGCGCAAACAGATGAGGCATCAGATATCATGCATCATAGTAACGTGTTTCAGACATGCAAATGTGCATTGCCGATGTGACGTTTTAAGTCATTGGGTTATGTGCACTATTTCACACGACGGCTCGGAAATGTGCTGTGCATGGTGAAAGCACAGTTTGAGCAGGGGGAATAATTCGTGTGATCACTCTAGCAGCAACGCAGACTTTTGGGTCATTTCTTCATCTCCCGCAGAAAAGACATTACGCCTCTCATATTTACATACCCTGTAATATTTGTCAAACATCCATAAATGACAAATTAATGAAATGTTCCACAGCCCTCTGAGAGCACTCTAATGAACATATGGAGTATTATGTGAATTTCTGACACATCTTTGTTAAGTTTAATGTCTTTTGCATCCTCACGGTCTATTAAACTGCATTATATCTGTGCTGTCAGAGACTACATGACCTGCTGAAGGTAACAACACACGATCCCGAAACCAATGACCCACAGCCTGAGAGGAACAAAGAGCAACACATGACCTGATATTTATTTATTTATTTATTTATTTATTTATGTATTTAGTGTAAAATAAAACGAAGCTATTTTATACCAATCTGTGCTCCTTTAAAGTTCTTAATTTCCAGATGTGAACATGTTGGTTTTTCTTTTCCTCACAAGATATTTTGTTCTCAATATAACGTCTAATTTTATTGTCTTCATTTTATTGTAATTAAGCCTCTTTTTTTACATACTGTGTCTGTGTGTGTTGCTTTTGATTGCTAATAATTGTCGCGCTGTTTTATTTATTTATTTAGCTCGTATATGATATTTATGTGTGTGTGGATTTTTTTTGGAGGTGAGGCTCCGAGTAAAATGTCAACAGCCACCTGAGTATTGTTAAAGCACGACGCTTGAAGGGGGTGTGGATCAATATTAATCACCGGCAAGTAAAGTGTCATTCAACTGCAGTTCATTTCCGCTCCGCATTCTTTCTCTCTTTCTTTCTTTCTTAGAGCTACAGACGCGTGGCTAGGCTTCCAACATCGACTTTTCCAATTAGACACACACACGACAAGTTATCTCGATATATGCACTTTCTGTACTTGACAAATGACACGTTTTCAAGTCTGTCTTGAAGGAAATTTAAAGGTGTAGATAAGGGAAAGAAATTCCCGATGAGTGTCAGCAGCAAGCTTTTCTGATGTACTTTAATGAAACAGCTCATCGTAATCTTTTTATCAATATGACAACTTATTTTGTTATTTTGTGGCAGCACTAAGACAAATAAGTCATGTTTACAAATGAGCAAAATAATATAATATAAAAATAAAATAAAAAATGTATGAAAAATGCCAAGATTTGAACATTTTTAAATTATTATTATTAATATTATTATTATTACAGGTTAATCTGCCGGTTTTAATCTATGAAATTCATAAACAGTGTTGTTCACAAATAACAAAACTTTTTTTTTCATAACTTAAATCTAGTTTTAATTGTCGCCGACATTCCAAAAACATTTCCGTTACCACATGCTGCATCTAAACGTCTTGATCCTGCCACAAAAGCTGATGATCTTTCTTTTTTAAGTCCCAAATCATTATAAAAAGGGCAGAATTATGTCTAGCGAGACTTTACCCCGTTGTTCACGAGTTAATTCATCAAAAGGAAAGTTTCTATAAGATTTTTTTTTCTCCCCATATAGTGAAAGATTTAAATAATAAGTCGACCACTGTGACATTCTTTGGACTTGGGCTATTTTTCATAATACTCTTTTGTGTGGCTGAGGAAACTCCACAGACAAGGACTGAGCGATAGACTGAGATTTTACCCATTATTTGCACAGATTCGGTGTTAACAGCTACGCTGGCTGTACCAAAGAAAGGCCTTTTTGACATAAAAATGACAAGGTAAGAACTATTTTTTTTTTCTTTCTAAAAATATATTTTTTTTTGGACAAAACCAAAGATCACAAACATGGCTGGCTGACAACAGAAAATGCATGCATTTGCTTGCATGAGACACGAAGGAAACCAGAGATTAATATAAACGTTCTTATGACGGACCAAGATGATTTCCTTTTGAACATAATTAACTATATGCTTAAAATCAATTGTTTCCCGAGCTCAGTAAGGGTCCATGGCTGCAAGCAGAGAGAGGCCTATTTTTGCACGTGTGAAAGCAGGAAGTAGCTCTACCTGTCATTCATTAAGACGACACAAACTCAATAGAGAGAGGGGAAGCTAGATTGGACCTCCTCGTTATACCTGCCGCGCAATTAGTGTTACTTGTTTCTTTAATCCGTCTGTCTCCTCAGTTATAATTGAACTCGCGGAGCGAGAGGGAAAAAACGCAACCAAAAAAAAAAAAAAAAAAAAAATACATTTTATATAAGCTACAAAAGTATAGTAGCTTATACAAGCAAGTATAAAGGTATTATAGCAGTTCATATATATATATATATGAGATGCAATGCACTGAGCGATCTTGATTTTATGGCTTGCAAATTATATCATGATTAACATTATAATTTCCCAAACCAACAATGCCATAGGCTCTTTTTTCTACGGGGTGAAATGCAAAGTACAGTGGCCATGGTCATTGCTTTCCGCTGCCATACAAATGTGTCTTGTAAGTGGTAAATTAGAGATAGATAGATAGATAGATAGATAGATAGATAGATAGATAGATAGATAGATAGATAGATAGATAGATAGATAGATAGATAGATAGATAGATAGATAGACAGACAGACAGACAGACACACAGACAGACAGACAGATGGATGTACCAATTATTAAGTCTTAGTTTTTACTTTAATTTCCCCCCTTTTTAGCGACAGGCTTCAAACTTACAGTATGAGAGATAATAAAGTGGTGCCCCGTCGACCTGTAGGCGAATCAGCACACACTTGAACTGGAAAGGGACTTGACCTTTGCCTTTATGTTGTGCTCCAGTGTTTGTCTAAATGACAATCGGTCTTTATAAAGGACGTGCGCAGGCCTGACACCTCCTTTTCAGTAGATGGATGTTCGCACTGAGAATGAATCCCGTGGATGTGAATGGCTTCTAGATCTTTGTAAACGTTTTTTTGTGTCTGGTCTCTGTTTTCAATCAATATTAAGACAGTGTGTGCTCATCGACGAGGGTTGTTTTGTGAAGAGGCTGCAGGGTTATTTGATACATGTTGTTAAAATGCATATAAAAATAGCAACGCCATTGCTATAACAGGCATCTGAATCATATTTGATAGTCTGTATTTTAGGAAATGGGACTATGATCATCATAAATTATAGTTGATGTACGCGCTAAGAAGAAAAAAAAAAGACCAATGACTCAATAAAAAAATAAAAAATTGCTGAACCTATTCCAGTATTTCAAATGATATATTATCTTTTTATTATGCATTATTAACATGTTGGGGGGAAATGAGAAATGTACTTATTTGAAACATTTGGCGAGGTGTCCCCTTTAAATAGGGATGGACTGAAGATTTTGTTCTCTAACACCCTAAAATGAAAGTAAAGCAGCGTAAGGTGAGTTCTAAAGCAACAGATCAATAAAAATATAATTACCCCACGTGTATTTATGTAACCTGAAGTCCAGTCGTTTCATTATTTGTCAAAGTTTTTGAAGAGCACCGATAATTTCTAACAGCTGTGGATAATAATACTGTCAAGTTAAACTGTTATCTCGCGTTTGGCTAACTTAAGAAAATCGTAATTTCCCGTGAACAACAGGGGGCATAACTATTTAGTATTAGGCTATTTGCAGAATGTTTGGTAGTTGAAAAATACGATTAGACTCTGTGTTCCTTTTTGGAATAAGTTCAGCAACAAGTCTAGTTATGTTCGATTGAATCTAAACATTAATATAACCTGAACGCTTCACATAAAACTAATATTTGTAGATTTGGTCAGCAGTTAAATTGCAACAATTTAAATATTGTTATTTGACGTTATAAACGTTTCAAATAAATGATTATTATTAAATTGTATATTATTATTATTATTATTATTAATTATGTTTTCTAAGGTTTTTTTTTTTTTTTTAGAGAGAGAGGCTACATCTAAGAATGCATGTTTAAAGGATAGTGAGTAAGACTGTGAGAGGGGCGCCCGAAAGAGAGAGAGAGAGAGAGAGAGAGAGAGAGAGAGAGAGAGAGGGAGAGAAAGAGAG
>NW_015505277.1:1996300-2033905 GCF_001515645.1 Sinocyclocheilus grahami | reverse complement strand
AGAGAGAGAGAGAGCGAGGGGGGGGGGGGGGGGAGGGAGGGAGGTTACTTGATGATTGCTCGTGTAATTCAAGCAGAGAGCCATGAAAGTTGACACTAGACACATAAACGCCGCATCTCGAAATTAATGCATGGTCCATATTAAACACACTGGCCAACGGGGACCAGATGAAGCTATGAATTTCGAGATCAAATTAGCCATAATAAAAGTTCATTTTGACTTTACAATTACTTTTACAACGACTTTGTATAATTGTACTAATGTATCTGTCTTCATCAAGTGGTTCATCTTAGATGTGCATAATTTGAAAAATTCTTAAACTGTATGACATCAATCATCAATTATCTGGTTTTCCACATTGTCCAGTAATATTAAGAACATCTAAAAGCCGGAACACAAAAGCCCCTTCTCTCCATAACTTTGTTCTTTTCACTTGGTAGATCAAAGAGCTCTAAAATTGGTGTCCAGGAGATGAACATTGTTGGGGTGACATGATGACAATGGGGAGTGAAAGTGTGCTGGAGCAGATATGTCAATGCTGGAAAGAAAGAAGACGGGAAAGGGCTCTTTTTAATTCATAGAGCATATGAATTTGCCATGGCTTACTGAGGGACATTAAGCGTTCCGCTCGCACGTCACAATATGATTCCACAACACATTGATGATATAAGTGAAACATTTTGCCTTTTATGGAAAATTAACGATTTTTATGACATACTTATGTATAGATTTCCAAAGAAAGAAAGAGGCCTCCTTCATTTCTATATTCTCTCCAGTGTACAGAACCTGCTGCTCCAACAAAGAGTTGAAACGTTGAAAAGCAGCTGAAGTGACTAGAACGTGGACATCAACAGAATAAACAATATTTGTATTCATTTGAGAAACGAGGGGTCTGAACAACAAGACAAAACCAGACAAAGACCAAAAAAAAAAAGCGACCATGAATACTGCCATTGTCCGTGGCTTTGAGATTCTGATTCACCATATCATAACCCCCGCGACGAAGAAAACATCAATATTCCCAGGGAAAGGAGATGTTTCTATGGAAAACCAAAGAATTTTAGCGCATAACAGATCTGGTGTAGAAACAGGAGGGAGAAAAAAAATGAAAGAGATCAAAGGGCGAGCTCTTGGGAGCGTGGATGCGTCTGTGAATCAAAGATAGACGATGTTGACTTTTAAGTACTTGGCAAGAATTGGAAAGGCGCTTGAGCCCCGTTTCCAGGACATTCTCCTAAGAACAGCCAAAGCAGTCATAGACCCTCAATGGAGAGAGAGAGAGAGAGAGAGAGAGAGAGAGAGAGAGATACTAAGTGCAACTGTATACACATTTAAATTGAAAACATTTTAGGGTAACACACATTGCTTAACAGATCAGTATCATATATTGAAATGTAAACAAATAAAAAAATTAATGAACTAGCAATTCTTAAAAAATAACTAAAACAGCAAATTTATTTTCTTTATTTCCCCAAATAATGTGAGTGCGAATGGCATATAATTGGAGAAAACACTTCTAGAAACTCAACTCGCATGGCAGATTTTTCTCCAAGGCGTTTTATCCTGCATGTGCGGGTTTGTAACACATGCGTCTTTAATTCGTTGCTAAGTAAACAGCACTGAACCTTTTGTCGGACCACAACAGCTGCCCGGCCCACCATTGTACCGAGATAGACTGACCGCAGCCAGCTCAGTGCACAAGAACAGAGAGGGATGTTCAGCCTTCACCTCCTCCAGTGAAGAGACTGTCAGTGGTGTTCACAATGTCTTAGTAAAACAGCCCTCCAGGAGAACCGAGTGACGGAGAGCCTCGAGTTAGAGGACGGTTGTACACACAAAAGAGCAGGCCGTGCAATCTCTGGTCCAAGTCAACATGATTTGCATGAATAGTCAGTGAGTTATTGGTAATGATCTATATGTCATGTTAGACGGAGCCTTCAAAATCTGCTTATTTTGAAACCAAACAAGTATGTGGGCTCGATCCTCTATGTTTAAATAATAATTAATATTTGAATAGCTATTGCAGCTCACTTATTAATAATGACTTTTCATTAAGCCTACATTTTAACGAATAAATTAATTTTAATTATTACACAACATGCTAATGTTCATATAGCCGCATAAAAGTCCCGTGGCTTGAGATGTAAATTGACTGTGCATTTGCTATAATTGATTATATTAATTTATCTGTGATCCCCACGTTTCCATTTACTCGGAACTTTGCGTTAATGCCTGATGAGGTACAAGAACACTTAATGGTAATGCGGTTGGGTACAAACAAACAAACACAAAGTATTTTCCATGCTCAATTGAACTGCCTGACACGGTTTCAAGAGTTTCACTGGGAGATAAAGGGACAGAGTGAAATCCTCAGCTGCATTCAACATGAAATATGTTAAAAACTGGCCAGAGACCGACCATATATCGTGGAGCAGAGTTTTACAAATCAACACTCATTTTGTGATAACATGGAATCTACTGAATATGATCAGATGAGTAGTAATAATAATAATAATAATTATCCAGTGCCTTATTTAAAATAAACAACAGCATTTTATGAGAAAGACAACAATAAGAGTTGTACCTTAATTAATTACTCAGGACTTTTGTGTGTGTCTGTACCTACTTAACAGTATTATGGGGACAAATATGTACCCAAAAGTGAGCTAAACCTTACGAAATCTCCAAAAAAACTCCCTTTGGGGATGGCCTCATTTAAGCAAACAAAGTTTTCTTAAAACTGTAAAAATGTTGAAAATATTCTGCAAGTGGTTGGGTTAGGATTAGCTTATAAAATCTATAATTATCTGTATATAAAAACAATACAAGTCTACGTAACGTCCCCATTTAGATAGCTAAGCAAATATGTGTTTGGGATTCACTTTTCAGAGTAGGCTAATGAAGATTTCTAACCATGTTTCCACTCCGCAAACCAATCAAATTGTTAAACTATACTTTTAAATTGACTTTTAAAAATGGTCATCTAATTTTCTCTTCTGAAATAAAATCATAATAATGTCGTCAAAAAAGCATGCAGTCAGACTACCACAGAGTGCCTTCATGGCAAGAGAGAGAGAGAGAGAGAGAGAGAGAGAGATAGAGATAGAGAGAGAGAGAGATACTAAGTGCAACTGTATACAAATTTAAATTGAAAACATTTTAGGGTAACACACATTGCTTAACAGATCAGTAACATATATTGAAATGTAAACAAATAAAAAAATAAATGAACTAGCAATTCTTAAAAAATAACTAAAACAGCAAATTTATTTTCTTTATTTCCCCAAATAATGTGAGTGCGAATGGCATATAATTGGAGAAAACACTTCTAGAAACTCAACTCGCATGGCAGATTTTTCTCCAAGGCGTTTTATCCTGCATGTGCGGGTTTGTAACACATGCGTCTTTAATTCGTTGCTAAGTAAACAGCACTGAACCTTTTGTCGGACCACAACAGCTGCCCGGCCCACCATTGTACCGAGATAGACTGACCGCAGCCAGCTCAGTGCACAAGAACAGAGAGGGATGTTCAGCCTTCACCTCCTCCAGTGAAGAGACTGTCAGTGGTGTTCACAATGTCTTAGTAAAACAGCCCTCCAGGAGAACCGAGTGACGGAGAGCCTCGAGTTAGAGGACGGTTGTACACACAAAAGAGCAGGCCGTGCAATCTCTGGTCCAAGTCAACATGATTTGCATGAATAGTCAGTGAGTTATTGGTAATGATCTATATGTCATGTTAGACGGAGCCTTCAAAATCTGCTTATTTTGAAACCAAACAAGTATGTGGGCTCGATCCTCTATGTTTAAATAATAATTAATATTTGAATAGCTATTGCAGCTCACTTATTAATAATGACTTTTCATTAAGCCTACATTTTAACGAATAAATTAATTTTAATTATTACACAACATGCTAATGTTCATATAGCCGCATAAAAGTCCCGTGGCTTGAGATGTAAATTGACTGTGCATTTGCTATAATTGATTATATTAATTTATCTGTGATCCCCACGTTTCCATTTACTCGGAACTTTGCGTTAATGCTTGATGAGGTACAAGAACACTTAATGGTAATGCGGTTGGGTACAAACAAACAAACACAAAGTATTTTCCATGCTCAATTGAACTGCCTGACACGGTTTCAAGAGTTTCACTGGGAGATAAAGGGACAGAGTAAAATCCTCAGCTGCATTCAACATGAAATATGCTAAAAACTGTCCAGAGACCGACCATATATTGTGGAGCAGAGTTTTACAAAGCAACACTCATTTTGTGATAACATGGAATCTACTGAATATGATCAGATGAGTAGTAATAATAATAATTATTATTATCCAGTGCCTTATTTAAAATAAACAACAGCATTTTATGAGAAAGACAACAATAAGAGTTGTACCTTAATTAATTACTCAGGACATTTGTGTGTGTCTGTACCTACTTAACAGTATTATGGGGACAAATATGTACCCAAAAGTGAGCTAAACCTTACAAAATAAAAAAAAAAACTCCCTTTGGGGATGGCCTCATTTATAAAACTGGTATAAAATTAAAGCAAACAAAGTATTCTTAAAACTGTAAAAATGTTGAAAATATTCTGCGAGTGGTTGGGTTAGGATTAGTTTATAAAATCTATAATTATCTGTATATAAAAACAATACAAGTCTACGTAACGTCCCCATTTAGATAGCTAAGCAAATGTGTGTTTGGGATTTACTTTTCAGAGTAGGCTAATGAAGATTTCTAACCATGTTTCCACTCCGCAAACCAATCAAATTGTTAAACTATACTTTTAAATTGACTTTTAAAAATGGTCATCTAATTTTCTCTTCTGAAATAAAATCATAATAATGTCGTCAAAAAAGCATGCAGTGGGTGTAGGAGTGGGTGGGTGTTTGAGACTTGTGGGCACAATGAATAGCAACAATCGTGCACTCCCTGAACAGCAGTGACAGGTATACTAAAGCTGTGATGACTTGTTGAACGTTGTTGTGCAGGTTTTAGAATTTACACTGATGGAGAAGACGTGTGGTGCCTGGTTCCGTATGGCACTCCTCAGGCGTGCCCTGCTCCAGCCAGGCCTGGAATGGTGCCCCATGCAGGGACTGGAGGTCCACGCACGACAGGGGAAGAATACGACCCTGTTGTTTCAGAATGGCCTCTTGATTTATGCTCGTCACAGTTTAAAGGGCTTGTCATGTCAGCAGACACATAGGTGTTGACAGCCATACTGAACTGACTCGCGCCCATACTGTTATAGTACGGTTATGCTATAGTAATGCTTATTGGAGGGTGTTGCTCAAGCCCAGTCTAATTCCCAGAAGGCAACTTATTCAAAACAACACACCATCTAATGGAAACCAGAGCGATTGTGCTGCCAACTTTTCATCACACAAATTCAGAAGGCGCTACTCTTATTTAAATGTCCAAAAGCAATGCAATCGTAGAATAACAACTAGCTAATCTTTATAAATTCACTGGAGACGAGGAATATCGTTTTGTTGTGCACAACAATTCCATCGGGTTTATGTGTGAACGCCATGACCATTTGACTGCCTCAGTGGTGCACGGGAATAGAGACATGCACAAAACCGAATTTCTCGCAGAAATATATTGCGATCTTTGTTGACGCTGCGTTCCAAAGGTCGTAGTTCAAGAAAGCTCACAGTATTTGGAGCTGCTGTCTCAGCCAAGTCAGCATTTGTCTGAGACATTCAGTTGCCCCGAGATGCACATCCTACTCCTGAAACTCATGGATAAATACAAAAGTGAGATTTCCAGTAACGGATTAGGAAACTGAAGAAGCGAAGTTGGACATGTAAGCAGAAGTGCAAAAATCTTAGATGATCATACGTGTGTGTATATAAAGCATCATGGATGGCATCTCATGTAGTGGCTTATTTGCTGTCTGACTTATAGGAAATGTTGTTCCACATTCATATTTTGCACAGGTTATCAGTCAGTTGCATTGAAATATAATTTTGTAATTTTTAATATTTAGCATATTCTATTTTATATTTACTAATTTGTTAATGCTGAATTAAAAACAATTTGTTAATACCACACATTTGAACCTATTTAAATTACACAGTATTATTCACTGGCCAAAATGGTGTAAGTGTTATATGGGAGAATACCTACCACAGGCCTTTACAGCTCAGAGTGCATGTGAGCTTAAAGAATCTGAATGGTGTTGTATAATTCCATGCATTTATAGCACAGGTCATGTTGGCATTGTGTCATTATGACACTGTCACTCCAGCTGTAAAAGTATGCACCCTGAGGTGGACAGTATATCAAAGTGCTATGTTTGACATTTACAGAGCAAGGCAGTATAATCAGGCCTTATGCGATTATGAGCCCCAGTATTTATGCAGATATATAATGCCTCATATAACCTAGACATTTCAGGCTTGCAAATAATGCTTTATTGTTTGATCCGGCAGAGATGGCAATGAAAACGTAAGGGAATTACAGACCCTTATGTTTGTAGGGACACAGATCGTAGAAAGTTTATCCTGAATCAATGATTTGCACAAACACTACATGTGTTTCAGTGTTTTGCCAGACAAAACAACTCTTCTAGCCAAGAAAATCGATTCTTCAGTCTAAATTTCGTTGTTACTCTCTTAGTCGTGTAAGAGGCCCACACTATTAGGTTTTCATTGATTTTGCTTTCACTTCCCAATGCCTCCTGAAGTCAGTAAGCGGTTTTTGCTGTATGAAGCACGAGATATGTAGTTTGTAAAGAGGGACTTGGGGGGGATGGGAGTTAGGTTGGTTTGAATGGATGAGTGGTGAACACATGAGGGGGTCAGTCCTTCCTGCCCTCTTCTTTTCCTGCTCAAGGGCCCTCCTCACCTCGCTGGTGGGAACAGCATGATGGGTATGCATGGCTGCCCAGAGATGGCAATGAAAACGTAAGGGAATTACAGACCCTTATGTTTGTAGGGACACAGATCGTAGAAAGTTTATCCTGAATCAATGATTTGCACAAACACTACATGTGTTTCAGTGTTTTGCCAGACAAAACAACTCTTCTAGCCAAGAAAATCGATTCTTCAGTCTAAATTTCGTTGTTACTCTCTTAGTCGTGTAAGAGGCCCACACTATTAGGTTTTCATTGATTTTGCTTTCACTTCCCAATGCCTCCTGAAGTCAGTAAGCGGTTTTTGCCGTATGAAGCACGAGATATGTAGTTTGTAAAGAGGGACTTGGGGGGGATGGGAGTTAGGTTGGTTTGAATGGATGAGTGGTGAACACATGAGGGGGTCAGTCCTTCCTGCCCTCTTCTTTTCCTGCTCAAGGGCCCTCCTCGCTGGTGGGAACAGCATGATGGGTATGCATGGCTGCCATGCGTGGGCCCCTGCATCTCACACATGTAAACCAACAGGCTGTGGACCGAGGCCTGAGAGAGGTTTGCTTTACACATGGTGCGTCAAACATGTGTTGCAGCCAAAGTTGCATCAAAGGTCAGGGAGCTATGCTTTGAACACTTCAAAGCCTTAGGATGGGACTGTAGCTTTTAAGTTTTATGGCAGGTGTAAGCAGGGGTTGCTGACCAGCCCAGGGTGGTCCGTTCCCTGGTCTGGAGGAGTCAGAACGGAGGGGTGGGGGTGTTCTGCAGCCTGGCTGACCAGACTGTCCGAAACATTTCTGTGTGGCAGGGCACATTTGGAGCATCAGAGAGGCTGGAAGACATTGTGGACTGGCTGGACAGTGCAGACGTTCACTTCAACAGTCTCTGGTTTCAGAAGGTCCCAGCAGGGTACAGCCAAGGCCTGTGCCTGTCCCACTCTGAAAGAGATACATTAGGCAGAGAGCAAGCCCCACTGCTCTTCTCTCGCACTGGCTCCAGTACTGTCAGCGCACAGCTAGAGTCCGGCAAGTTCATCGAATTCGGCATTCCCTGACACTCCCTCTTGTTTTGTGCTGTCTAGAGGGAAGACACGTTAAAGGCTGACTTTGAAACAAGTGGTAAATGCTAAAACGTTTATGCCAGGTTGACCCCTATGTATAATATAATTTTGTACCATAGAGTGCAAGAGTAATTCAAATCTTCAGTTGGTTATTGAATGGATGAAATCTCTCAGAATGCTTTTTCAGCTGCCTAAAGCTTCTCTGGACATGGTGAAATAGTGTTCAGAGCAGGTGTGACTGAGGCCTTTCACAGATGGTGCGGAATTCAGTTTAGTATCTAAGATTCTAAAATCGTATTTTTTAAAATGAAAAGTAAAAGAAATAACAATCCACATCTAAAAATATAAACTATTCATATTTTTTAAATAATAATTGAAACCCCACACTTTATTTATATGGTCCTGTTCACAATTGCTACCTCAGCACTGTCAGAGAGGAAGAAATGTATCTGTCATGCTTTAAAATCATCCTATTAAACACAGCCAGTTCAACATAAGATATATTATCTTCCTCAAATGCAATGGTGTTTTTTTTTCTCACTCATCTGTTGTGACATGAAAAGTATAATGTCACATAGAGATGATTAAAAGAACATTACCTGAGCCCTGTGATTCCCTGAATGAACAGCTCTTTGCTAAATTGGTTGTTTTCTGTTCTTGATTAATTGAACTTCCAGAGTCACATTTCAGCTTGCTTTTTTTTTTTGGTCCCCAGTCATCTCTTATTATTAAAGAGAAATTCTGAATCTCTCTCTTGGAGTCCAATTAAGGATTTGCATTGTGACTATATTTTTCACTTTAATTACTGCATATAAAGTGGAGCGTTGACTTATTTCCTTATTTATCAAGCAAGTGGAGAATAAAAGAGTATTCATCAAGTAAATAGATGGCTGCACCTTTAATTGCTTGCGACAACACAAAGGAAATATGAACATCTAAACGCCTTTATGGACAGTATAATAAACATTAAAGTAATTAAATTTAGCACAAACGACTCAGATGTCAAATATTGGGAGAAGCAAGGTGCGCTTGTTCCAACATAGCCGTTCGATATCGGACAACATCAACATTTGGAGAGTATAAAGGAGCTAGAACAAAGAGCAATCATAATAAGCCCCCACACACTTAATCTGAAAAGGGCCACTGTTATCCAGATTGTCATGCAGACTAGCTGGCTGGAGCAATCGCAAAGTCAGTGTTCGGTATCATTAGATTCTCGCAGCCAGTAAATCTTCCCCTCCGAACCCTTAGCATTACACTGCGGAGTTATAAAAATCTGCAAGGCCTCATGGGAATTCCCGGCAAATGCGCAGTCGACGTTATTAATTCCATTATACCCCACATTGGGAAAACAGTAGGACTCACTTTATAGTCATGGTGGCGATGTAAAATGGCTCTTTGTTGGGCTTGCCAGAGAGAGTGTTGAAAATGTGGTTTACAATGATTCCTTGTGATAAATGCCTTGCGTGGCTTAGTAGGATCTACACCGGACCAGGCCTCAAAGATTCCAGACAGAGAAGCAATGTAATGCTGTTAAATCTTAATGGCCTGAAATTGTTACAATTTCCTCCAAGGCTCTCATTACTCTTGCTTTCCCTCTTTTTCCTTTTCTCAGAGTCGCTGAATGCACAACAACCCAAAAGGGTTTCTACTGGTCCACGGCATAAGGTAAATACTAGGAAAACAGCTACGAGACCATCCCCTAGCCGAGCTCTTGTTGATGGGATGGGGAGCTCGTTTCGCTGATGACAGCAGATGAGGATGGCCTGTAGAATTTAGTCGTTTTCCTTTT
Organism: Sinocyclocheilus grahami; assembly: GCF_001515645.1. Taxonomy (NCBI): domain Eukaryota; kingdom Metazoa; phylum Chordata; class Actinopteri; order Cypriniformes; family Cyprinidae; genus Sinocyclocheilus; species Sinocyclocheilus grahami. The sequence goes on along the minus strand of NW_015505277.1, from coordinate 2,024,197 downwards.
CTCAGAGTCGCTGAATGCACAACAACCCAAAAGGGTTTTCTACTGGTCCACGGCATAAGGTAAATACTAGGAAAACAGCTACGAGACCATCCCCTAGCCGAGCTCTTGTTGATGGGATGGGGAGCTCGTTTCGCTGATGACAGCAGATGAGGATGGCCTGCAGAATTTAGTCACTCGGCTTCCTGCTGTACGCCCGATTTTCTTTGCCACTCCACACCAACTCCTTTGTGTGACCCTGCAAATATCCTCTGGGCCTGCTCATTACTCTATGCAGCCAGAACAGATCAGCACTCCGCTTAATTTGGCACCCCTGGATCTGGTCTCTTCAAAACGGTACTGTGGATGAATAAGGGAAGGCAAACTCCCTGGTGCTTATAATCACACAGTCTCTGATACATACCATTGTGCGTGCAAGCATATTGTTCTCGGTTTCCTCGTCCGGCTTGTGCGTTTTAAGGATTAGGAAGTGGCTTGTTGGTGTTGATGAGCTGATCACGTAACACTCTGGATTGCGAGGACTGGAGCAGATTGCCACAAATATGGCTTTGCAGGCCTGTTTGGCACAGTGTTCCCTAGTTCAGTTGACCAAAACAACCAACCAATGGGTATTCTGACTAATCCCAAGGGGGAAATTACAATGATGCCCCAAATATGCTGAAAATCAGTGGCTCATTCTCTTTCTCTGGGAATCCCAACTTTATCAAACTAATTATAAATATGATACTACACTTACTCCATCTAGGTCTTTGCTGCCGAACTTCGCTTTTTGTGAGTAGTCATGGGCACTGTGCCCTGGCCTCTCTGCTGGTGGCTGGCATGATGAGTCTGGGTGTGACATGTGCCTCCATCTGAAAGAGCGCAGCAGTGGCATCGCTAGACAAGAGGTGTTCATTCACGCCATTGAAAATGGAGAACCCTGCAGAGTCAATGCTCTCTTCCTGGCATCGGTCGCGGCACCAATCACTGCTGATGGCGTGGCAAGTCACTTCGGAGAACAAAGCTTTATGGGTTGAGCTTTGAATGCGAGAGCAGAGATGGGTGGCTTAATAAAATGTAAAAAAAAGCTATATTTTTGATTTCTCTTGCTTCATGAATATCGAGTCAGAGTGTCAAAAGAATTTTCTCCACTGAACAGTTGTTAATGTGTCTTTGTCTTCACTGGGGTGAAAGGATTGCAGGTGGACTTCATCAGAATCAATTCCATCACTAAATAAAGATGCAACCATAAATGTAAGGAATTTCCAGAGTGGTCTTCAAAGAAAAACTCAAATCACAGAGCATTTATTTTCTGCTTCCTGTAGTACGTTGCTCTGTAATTTTCTTGGTTATACCCGCTGTTTCTGGGTTTACAGCAAGGAGCGGATCCCATAAGAAACAATTAGCGAATGAATCCCAAAAAATGAATGTCTCTTGAATAATCGCAAGTGGGTATTTAAAGTGCATTTGTAAATTTCCAATTGGTCTCACTCAATGGGAGACTGTGTCATTTTTTGTTTAAAATGAACAGATTCAGAGAGAGCGAGAGACAGAGAGTGAGACAGATTAAAAACAAGTTGATGTGACCCAACGTGTCAGATATAATTTTGGGCTTTCGGGTGTAGCTTTCTGTCTGCATGATATGGTCTATTTTTGCTGGAGGTGGGCCAAATCTGTCTGTTCACTGGAAAAAGTTGCAGGGATTGGGATTCTCTCCAGACTCCCTGGAGGAAGTAATCTACATTGCAGAGTCCTGAGAGCGCATGAGCTTTAGAGGAGAGGGACGTGGGTGTACATTCCTCCTTGACTGTGCTTACTCAAATGTCACAGCGCAGCCAACAAGTTTACGGAAGCTGAAATTGAAATGCTAATGTTTTAATTAATAGGCAACAGGATCGTGCTGGTTTCAAAGTCATTGTTTCAATGTCAACTTTATAAAACCTTGCAATAAAATGTGTTAACAGCACTAGTCTAAGGAGGAAGCAGTACTAACTTTGACAGTCGAAGCAAAGCACAATGACAGGTGTGAAGAAGGCTGAACTCTTGGCAGGATCTTGACCAATTCTTACCATCAACGCTTTCCAAATTAGTCGACTCACAATATGCCTAGGGTATCTGCCCAAGTACACGTTGACCTCTGCTAACAAACAATCCTCGAAAGGATGTCATTGTACACGCTCTGACTCATGATGATATTAGTCGTAGGGCAAGATACATTAGGTTGCTGTCCACTTGAGGGTAATGAACCTTACATCGCATCTACAGCAGATTGCTCATTTAGGACTCATATAAAGCATTGCTTATTACGTTAGCCGCTAGACTCCCACAGCAAGGCAAAGATAGCTGGATGTTAACTCTTGAACAACACCGAGACGTTCATTACACAGACAAATAAGAGGTAAAACAACATTAAGTTCCCTCCAAGTTGTTTCCATCAGGTCGGATGGCGGAGTGCAACTTTTTAAACTGACCATTTTTCTTGCTCAGTGCTCTGAGACGCGGGGGGTTGGGGGTTTAATCGTCAGAGTGAAATCATAGGTCTACAGATGTTTTCAAGATGTTTTTCTGTCAGTAGCAGATTATCCCCTGTAGCAAAATCTCATTAAACTGCAATTTACAGAGCTGTGCTGATGTTGCCATCAACCAAAATTAAAGGCATTAATTTTTCAAAAAGAAGTTCACAGAAGTCCTCGCAATAAATGATATAACACTTCGAAAGACTGATTTGCCCAGGCATTATTTGTAAAAAATTAACCGGCATTAACAGAGTGAGGGAATTGGGCGTGAGTGGCTCAGGGAATGTGCAAATCCGTCCATTTAGTTGGAGAGGCGCTGCACGGAGATGTGTGTATTAGGGCTCCCATGCTGGGCCAGATGAGGGAGGAGACGAATATGACACCCTGGCCTGGGTTATGACATGCAGAAATGAGTCCCCATGCATTACTTTCCCCTCCATAACCAGGGGAGAGCAGCACTTCACAGACTGCCACTAAAACTAATGTAGCACAAGATGGTATGGCACAATGTAGGCTACATTTCCAAGCCAAGGTTAATGAGGAAACTATTCAAATATGTCCTGCTTTAGCCTCATCTTTGACTAATTATGCTCTCATTCATCTATACCAGTGAATTTAAGTGAATAAACTCAACAACAGTGCATTGTGTTACTGTTAGTTGTTGACTAACGGAGCTCTTAAATGTTCACCAGCTATTTATTTTAGCTGTTCAAATATTTAAATCTTAAATATTTACAAAAAAAAAGACTTTACATTTTATACATTTTTATCAAAGGCCTATTTGCCATCCGTTTAATAAAAAATTACATGACAGACAGAGAGAGAGAGAGCGAGAGATAGATAGATAGATAGATAGATAGATAGATAGATAGATAGATAGATATATAGATAGATAGATAGATAGATAGATAGATAGATAGATAGATAGATAGATAGATAGATAGATAGATAGAACATGTTATGTTAAATTTATTAAAAAAACTAAGTAAATGAAAAAAGTAATTAAGGCAAGGAGAACAGATTTGCGTTCGTAAAATCATTACATAACTAATCTTATTATTTGAACATGGCAAAATATTTGTTTTGTGAAAATTCACTTAAGCATTTTAGTATAATGTTGCCAGATGTTGGTCTTTGATTGTCATCCTTGTTAATATTAATTACCATCAATGTCCAGACGGTTTTTTTGATGTTCATGTTTTTGACGCATATGGGACTGATATAATTGTTTTTATATGATGGCCCGTCAGACGGAAAGAATGTCACAACATTAATTATTAGATATATAATTATTAGATATATTAGGGCAATGTGTGTATATTATTATTATTATTTGTTGTTACAATTTTATATAATAAAATAATATAGAGCAATACCATATTAAAAGAAACAAACACTATAATATCAATGTTGTAATTATTGTGCACAAAAAAACTATGCTATCATTTCAGCAATTCTTATAATAAAAATGGGGAAAAAAGCAAGAGATTTCTGGCACAAAGTAAAGTTAAATAAACAGCGCTAGGAGTGCATAAAATAACTTGAACTGCGATGTCTTTAAACGCTTGATAATTTCAAACCTTCAAAAGCTTCTGGCTTTCAGTAAGGCACGGGGTCCTAATCTTCACCACAGAGCAGGAAGCTCCCGGGAAGTAAGTACATGATTTATTGGGGAGGAGAGCTACTGCAGACCACGTTAGGAACGTAAAAATACAGGCAGAGTATTGTTATGCATTGCTGTGATTTATACGCGCATTTATGATAGGGAAACGGCGCAATTAACATTCAAAGACTCTGGGTCTAATAAACGCACACGTGCACGCTTTTCACTTACACGGACATAACGTTCATGTTTATATCAAATAATAGGTACGAAGATTGCGGATTTGTGACCCCCCCACATGCTGCATTAACATGTAGTACAGCAAACTGGAGGCGTTTAGAGATTCGACTCCATGCAGAAATAATTTATTCATACATTACAATTAGTGAGTGTCCTTCTACATATGATACAATCATATGTACATAAAGTTCCTAAATAAATACAACGGCCTATTAAATAACTGGGGGGGATATGAATAATTTATGATTTAAAACAAGTTTTATTATTATGATTTCTGTAATAACAACGAATACTTAATATAACATGAGCATAGTATTATTATTATTATTGCAATAGTAGTTAGCAGCTAACGGGGATATGTTAGCAAGACTTCAAGAATAAAACACAATACAGTAGAAATCTACCCAGGGTTTTTCGAACAAATGTTCATGTAAATAACAGCGATTTACACTTGAGGGACTGTTTGAAGACAGTTAACAAAAGCTAAACTGGTAAAGAATATGAGAACAGTCTCGGGTGGATATATGTTTAATTAAGTTAACTGATGACAAAGATGGCACAGCATGGTGCTGAAGAACTCATGCGGGCCTCTCTCAAAGCAGCGGCTCTTCTGGATTCCGTGGGCCCTTTTCGCCGGGGCGTTATGCCAAATGCAATCAACTAAATATGATTGGACTCGAGAAGAATCTTTTCTGCTTTTAGTTTTTTTTCTCCTCTTTTTCTCTTTCTCTCCTTTCCACAACCTCCTGCTGATGAGGGTTAACTTTTAGCTTCTTTTAGGAGCTTGAAGGCACGCACACATCCTGAACCAGCGCTTATAACGGCATTGTCGTGTTTGTTTCATCCTCAAAACGGAAATCATTTGCAAAGAAAATTACAGGCCTCAAGAGAGTGGCTCTTTTGCATACTAATTTTGTTAGACTTATCTCCCGTGGACCCAAGTATACGGGAAAACCATTAGGGAGTGTGTGCGCATTCATTTGTTCCTTTTGTTCATGAAGAATGAGTGGCCCCTGTCTCGTCTCACCTTGACGGGCCCTCTGGAGAACAACGGACAAGCAGTCTTACTCAAGAAAAGTCGTCAGTTTAAATAAACACATTATTTTATCAATTAGGGCTGCAGCCAATCCGCGGTGAATAATTCATTTCAATATACATTTTTATATGGCAACCGTATGACTGATCCGCGTTGTGTCTCACACGCAGGAAATCTCCAGACCCCACAGTCAATTTGAACAAGAGGTATACAGACACAGTTTTTGGCGAACCATTGTCTGGTTTGAGCCCCCCTTTGCACCACTGAGGGCACTAATGCCACCTCCACCAGTCTGAGACCACCGCTCACCAGCATGGAGTCCAGGCAGCTGTAGCCCTTTAAAAAGATCAAGCCTAATCTCGCTTTTAAAAATCTTATTATTATGGTGGGAAATTTTGAGAGCGACAGCTTGCAAAAAACATTTAAAAGACAACAAAACGTGCGCACATTATTGTGTTATGATAAGCCGTTAATCAAAACATGTTTAAAAAATATGATTTTTAACGAATTATGAAATAATTTCAATTCATGCAATTTATATAAAGTAATACTTTCATTTACATTTGCATTCCCTGCAGGAAACCAAAATTATTCAAATTCATAATAACAACATTTCCAGTTATTTAACTTGAACAATAAATTCTACTCACTTTTATGTTGCCAGAGTTTTTAGTTTAAACTTTTCAGTCATTTTAGTCAGCTGGCAATTACATTAATTCAAATAATTTAAATTGCCTAACTGAAGTTATTACTTAGTCACATCACATTTGGACAAAATTACACTTAAATTTTACTTTAAAAAAAACAGACTTCCTAAAATAAATCACATTTATTTATTTGTTAATGGTTTACAGTGGCAAGGAAGTCCAATCAAATGTCAGAATGCAAATAAATCAAGAAAGAAGACCAATTGAAATTCACTTTGCAAATATTGCAAGCGGTCACTGCAGTCAGATTTCGAAAGATGAACGGTTTGTCAAAATAAGTTAAAGATTTCCAAACTTAATTTTGAATGTCTTAAATACTATAATTGTCTAAAATGGAAAGCAGATAGCACATACATTTTTTTTTTACATTTTGCATTAATGTCTGTGCATTTAGCGGTTCGGAATGTAATTCAACGCTGTTTTGCAAACACTGTAAATATCTTTAAAAATATGCAATAGCGCATATATGTAGTGCATGCATTGCTACAATGTTTGCCAATATTTGCCTTCATTATTTCAATGAATGTAGAAAGTAAAATCTCTTATTTGCATTAGTTAATTTGCAGCCGAGTTGGAAAGTGAACGAGAAATAAAACCAATACATTTCCTTTCACAACGGTTTCTGTACTGAGGCAGTTGATGGTAAATTCAGTGAGAGAGCAAGAGAGAGAGAGGCTGCTGAGGGTATTTTTTTAAGTGGCCACACAGGGGGAGAAATCAAAAGAGATTACCAGCAGGTGGCGGCAGCATAACGTTCCAGCTGCCCCACCCATTCTGCCTTCCAGACCGCTGAAAGCTCATGGCATTTTCTAATGATGTATCATATTTACCTAGCCAAATTATTCACATTTCATTGTTTAACATCTCTGTAGCAAAATCACAAGTAGCCATGGCTAATCTGTGCACTTACACAAACAAAAGCTGATGTTGTATTGCAACAAAATTTCACCAGTTGGCAATTCAGGTCCTCTGTTTATATATATATATATATATATATATATATATATATACACTTATACATTTGATAGATACCATATCAAAATGTCACTACATGCCAGCTTCATATACCCCCAGACATTCAGAAGGCTTAAATGCACAGAGGAGCTCTTCAGCAGTCATTGTTTTCTGACCTCTGCGGTGACTTTCCCGTAGTGACGCCGGTCCTGATGCTGCGCTCAGGATGCATCTCATCTCCATCAGCCGGTCCAGCTCTCTGCAGGTCCGGCGCGCACAGGATTGCCAACCCGCAGCAGGTAAACGGTGTGGCATTTAAGATGTGATGTATGAGGGTAATTAACAAGACAGGGCAAGAGGGAACTTAGGTCACTGCACATTTTAGAAAAAGGCATAAAGAATCGGTGACATTGGGTTCTTTTCCTTTCGCCAATCAGACACGTGGCCACGTTTTTGTTTCCCAGACTGCACTGATGTGAGTGTTAGTAGTACTACACATCTCTCTCTCTCTCTCTCTCACACACACACACACACACACACACACACACACATGTCTGGTTTGCTATCCTTGTGGGGACTCTCCATAGGCGTAATGGTTTTTCTACTGTACAGACCATATATTCTATTGTCCTAGACCAACCCTACACCTAAACCTACCCTTCACAGGAAACTTTCTGCATTTTTAGATTTTCATTCTGTGTGATTTATTAGCTTGTTTACCCATGACACGAGTCCCCATGAGTCTGTGTGTATTCAGGTTTAAGTCCCCACCAGAATAGAAAAATAGGTACACACACACACACACACACAGACAGAGAGAAGATGTCTGGATCCCTGCAAATCTTTATTTGACATATGTGCTGCTTATCAACACGTTTACAGACAACGCGTCGGATCACACGTCTATTTCAGTTTTTGGTCCCTTGATTAGTTGCAGGAGATATTAAACATATGTTATCACTCTCCTCACCCTGACATGGTGTAACAACAGTAGAAGGTTGGGGTTAATTACGGAGGTATGGTGTAATAACGAGTTCAACCGTGGTCCTTTTGTTTCAGCACCTTCTGATGGATTGACAGGAAAGGTTGTCCTTGTTCCAGCTCCGTTTTTAGTATTACTGTACAATATCTATTCCATCTCCAGAGGTCAATTATCTCTAGAGTAGCTGTACATCTCATATGGAGCCCCGAGGTTGAAAGCTCACCATATGTGGCCTGACAGTTAGGTTTTATGTCACAATATTTTCAAGATCGCAGATTTAAACAGATTGGAGCGAATGAAGGTGAGAGTGCAAATAACGCGGCGAGAACGTTACAAAAGAGCAGTTTATTGAAAATTAAGCAAAAGCCTAATTGCGTCGAAAGCCTGTTCGCTTTCTGCATCCCTGATGGAACGAGAGGACAGTGTGTCAAGAAGATTAAAAATGAAGAGTCGAGGAAAGAGTGGAAATGGGGGTGTCAAATGAAAGGAAATAACCCAAAATTTAATAATGTGCCGGACCACCTCTTGTGCGAGTACAAGCGTAGCATCTGTGTCAGATGTTGTTAATTAACGTCAGTATGTTCCTCACCGGCGCTCGGCTTTCTGTCGTCCGCACGGGGCAGAGCCTGGTGTCGTGGTGCACTCACACAGGGGTGATGTGTATGTGTGTGTTGGGGATAGGGGGTGCTCTGGTAATCCCACTCATTAGAATTCCAATCTGTGACTCGTCGAGGGACCGCTTCTGTTGGGGACCACCACAGCAACTTATCAATATGTATTTTCTCTCTGTACCCCTCCTTGCAAGGCTACGACGTGAACACGCGTGTGTGTTTTGCTGTCTGTGCAATTACAGCTCCAACCCATGGCCATCTATATAAGAAAAATTGTATGTTTATATATTAAATATATTTATATATAATATAAATTATATGAATATAAACATATACATGTAAATACATGTACATAGTTTCAAAATATATACTGTATGTGTGTGTGTCTATTGTATATATCTATATAACACATCATGATACATTTATATTGTTATACTTGAACAACATTTTTTTATTGAAAAGTAATTTTAAACGTATTTCACAATATTACTCCAAATTCAATACAATCATGGTAAAAAAAAAAAACTGTGTTTTCTATTCACAAGGTTACTGGTTATTTTTCTAGACTGCCCACTTCTGTTAATCAGCCAATAAGGCACATTGATCAGTAATGTCAAAATATCAGTCTTACACTACAACAAACCACATTTGATATCGTTTAACTCATTGCATAAATGCATTTTCTATTATATTTCATTATTTGATTGAAAGCCTACAAAATGACAGTTTGGGATTTTTATTTTGCTTTCAAATGAGACGAGCACCATCACTTATTGCCATATATATCATGCCACTCATCTGAAAGCACTGACACTTGTATCATTTTTGCTAATACTGATTGATAACTTCTCATGCTGAGCCAAAGACAGTCAGCTATGAATTATTACTTCTGAACGAGTCAAACAGGTTTTGATGAAGCAAGAGTTTTCAGCTAACTCTAAAACAACATAATTTATCCTGTCAGTCATCATGATCAAATAAAAGACATTAGCCATGACAACACGCTCTTGATTGATCTATTTTAGAAGTTTATAAACCCTTATGATTCCCTAGCATTTGCAATTGCTAGGAATTTTTAGTCAGTCCCAATGATTGATCACTCATTTTAGGATAAAAAAAAAAACAGCTAGATGTGCCTTTAAAAGTAAGATTACAGGCTCGGAGACACTTTGCAGTCAGGTGAAGTTTCTCCTTATTTCAACTTCTGCATTACAGCCGAACTTGAACTCGCTAGCGTGCACCTCAGATGGCGGTTTACTCCTTAAGTGTTTCTGGGTACAAATCAGGAGTTGAAAGTCAGTAAATTATCTCTAATGCTGGCAAAAAAAGCAAGAAAAACGAATAGGCTATTTTCTAAATGATGTGGTGCGCAGTCCTGCGATCATCAGGATGTTGTAGTCGCCTCCCTGTTGATCTGATAATTTGCCGAGCTGTGCACCTGGTGAGTCTTATAGAACGGCAGACTCTGGAGGCAGCGCTAAGCTATGTTATATGCATGAGACGGAACATCTAAAGACCTGCCGCTGACAGTGTTTGCATTAACATTCCATTTAGAGCGGAATAAATTCAGCGTGGAAATAGATCGAGGATGGTACAGGACCAAGATGGCTTCACTGTACCGTCGGCCGTGGGCAGACTGCGCTTTAATATGGATACACTCATGATGTGATGCTTTTGAATGGACTACTGTAGTTCCTCCTCGAGAGGCCTGTAACCCTCAACCTGGGACTGATGATAAAAGCCGAATGGTTGTGGCTAGCAGATGGTGGATGGGTTCAAAACAGCAACGAGTGTGAAGGGGCCCCAAAGCACATAAACGCGACTGCAAACTGGGTGCTTACGAGTCAGACTAGAGAGCTTTCCTTCTGTTTATCGCCACTGCTTTTTTCCACACGCCTGTCTCGTGTTGGTATACAGTCATGGTGGAGGTGATCTCTTTTTTTGGGGTGGTTTTGGTACGGCTTGCCAAATGGATCTCTTTCGAGGCAAGCCTGGAATGTGTTTTGGAGCCACGCACTTCAGCACTAATTTTAGAGTTGGGGACCACTGAGTGCGAGCGTGCTGTTGCCATGGCGACGGACGACTAACCGCGCAGTGCTCTCTGCACTGTTGGCCCCTCCCGATCATTAACCAGACTACCGCCGGTTCATACCGTATCTCTGTAATCCCCATCACGAGTGCCATCAACCTAATTGTACACTAAAAGTGATGCACTTATTTATGTCTAATTGCCGAGCTCGCCACGCTTTCGTAATAATTAAAAGTTCAAGGTAAATGTACAATACTATTAATATCCTTTCCAGCCGCATAATTTCAGCTCATCAGCACACCTCCCCCCTGGGAGAAATCCAGATTTAGAAGAAAATTTTGGAATTCAATTTAACAATGCAGAGTACATTAGCACTATAATACGAAAATATGTTTTTAAGATCAAACGTAAACCACATAAACCCTACAAGGAGGCAAGAAAACAGCTTTGAACTAAAATGAACAGATTCTTCCATTAGAAGCAAGCCATTTTGTGAGTAGCCCTGGTGATATTAGCAGTCAGGCTGCAGATAACCGCATGAGCACTGTCTCTGCTCCCCATCATTCTCCTTTTGTATTTTTAGACGCTCCTTTATGTGAGAACAATGGCTTCCATATCAAACATTTTAAATGATGCTTGAAATACCAGTCACTTGACTTTGATGTCACAGGCAATTAAATCCGACCTTCCCCTTCCCTGTTAATAACAGCAATCTCGCCCAGTCTAGTACCTAATTAATATGTGTTATTTGTCACTTTGCAGTGACACGTGTATTTCAAAAAGAGAGAGCCGTGGAAGGATAGTGCTGTTGGAAGGGACCTTCTCTGTTATTAGAAGAAAGATGTCACTCGTTCTTGTCTTTCTTCGTGATCTGTGCAGTCTTTCCTTCTGTCTTGCGCTGCCATTTTGTAGGAGAATGCCACAAGACAAGCGTGTGGGCACGAATGTGTGACACATGATGTCTTCAGCCATTTCTTCTGTCTGGTGTGTGCGCTACAGTGTTTGTAAACACGTTTTTAAAAAATGCTATTCGTTCAATTAAATTTGATCTTAGTTCGTGCTAAGGCATTTTATTCTGTCGATAACGAAAAATATTAAGAACTATTCCTGATTAAATGCTACTTAACCTCTGCTGAATAGTTTCAACTGTACAATACTGTACAGAATTGCACTCACAATATAAGTCTATGGGCCCTAAAATTATTAGCTCACAAGAGTTAAAGGATAATTGGTGATGTCATACTACTTGTAAAGAACTCAAGGCATTCTTATTATAAATTATTAATTTAAATAAATGAGTCAGTGGGAAATAGTTTAAAATGCCAAATTCTTAGAAATGTAGGTACTCTTTGTATTCATGTTAAAAAAAGTTTCAAGAAAAGTTTAAATTGTATTGGAAGTCGTTTGAATTTTAACACTTTTCAAGGTAAAAGTGAGATTTTTGCTACTTGAACTAACCTCAAATAAGGTCAAATTATGTACTGTTTAAGATATTTATTGACTGTGACACAGTAAATTCATTTTCAGCATGTTGGTCATACCACACTACTTTTATTTACTGAAGTGGGGGAAAACATTTTTTGTCAGGAGGTGCATTCAGAAGCTAGTTAGCATTAGCTTCTGTTCTCAGTGTAGTTTAACTACGGATACCACAACGGTGCTAGATGCTTCACTGCCATCTATCAACGTGGTTCAGCATATCATGTCTGAGTTTTAAACTATACTGATACTAGTGTGTTTTAAAGACGGTTTGACAACAATTCCCTTACCTGTCCAACTCCAACACATCACCACCCTGGATTTTTTCCATCATCAAATTTCACTTTGTGAATCTTCTCGCTTCAGACCTTTTCTGCTTCTTCGTTCATACAGGTACTGATTCTCTCGTTGTCTCCGCTGGTAAATCACTATACATAAATATGTTTTGTCGTCTAATTTTCGTTATTCAGATTAAACAGCACTATGCTACTAGTGTATCTGCAGAGGTGAAGATTCTCTACAGTGTTTGGTGAAACACGCGGGTCACGCTGATAAGTCACATCATCATATATAATTAAAACACTTTTTTAAAGAACCTTTATAAAATTTAACCATGGTTTTACTTTAGTAAAAATGTAGTAGCCATGTATTGATTACTATTTGTATAACCACAGTGACTGCGTTTACATTGACATCAGTAATCTAATTATTTACCTTATTCTAAATAAGAAAATATTATGATTATGGTGTTTACATGAGTTGCTTTTAGAATATTCCTTTCATGTTCCCGTTTTACATGTTATAGTACATAGTTTGATTAATGGCACACGTTATTACGTCCCCACGTGACGCCATCCGACGTCCCCTCTGGAATTTCAGATATAAACATATAGTTTGTCTTCGTGATGATGCCATGTACAGTTTTGGGTGTATCATTTTTAATTTTATGAAAGCTTCCAAGTGCAATTAATTATTTGTACGTGCATACAGGCGATGGTGGTTTTGAAGCTCTTTTATTTGCCGTCAAATGGTTGACCACTGCCGTGTGTGTATCCTGTCGCAAAATGCGGAAAAAAGTTCTACACAACGGTAATAATGCGATTAAGGTTTTTACATGTCTACACTGCACTTCAGTAATGCGACTAAAAAGGGATTCTCCATATGTCTTAATTCAATTTCTGTTTACTTCGAATATGACTTTAGCCAGATTAAGGTAATCAAAAATATCTGTTTACATGGTAGATTCTTAATCAGAGTATTGTCTTAATCGTGTTAAAATCAGATTATTGTTGTCCATGTAAATGTTCTCAGTTTTACTACAAATACCATGGTTAAATTATGGTTGGTGAAGCAAAACCATGGTTAATTGTGGTTACCATGGTTTAACTCTATCAACAACCATGTTTTTATGGTTTTATTTGTAGTAAAACCAAGATTAATTTTCGTAAGGGTAGCTATAGCTGTCAGGATTCTGGACTGTCTGTGTCATGTTTTGCCCCGGTTTCTGTTCCTGTTTGTCCTTATTTGGTGATGTTCATGTCCTCGTTTAGTTTGATTATGTTCCATTGATGTTACCTGTGTTTCCCCATTATCCTTTGTATTTAAGTCTCTGCCTTTGCATTCAGTGTTTGTTGGGTCTACTCGTTGTGTTCCCTGGATTAAAGACTATTGCTTGTACTCCATGTTTCTCTCTCATTCCTCCAAGCGCAGCTTGTGACAGAAGACCCGACCTAAACCATAACCTCTGTGTCTACCCTCTGTTTTTGTACAGTGTTTTTTGTTTTCCGTTGTTTCCTGGATGCCCTTCTTCGCCCAGAGTACCTCCTCCTATTGGAGCAGGGAGACCGATCTCTCGAGGACCATATGAGACTGTTCCTGCTCTTAGCAAACACCACCAGCTACCCAGACGACGCGCTCTATGCATTCTATGATGCCAGTCTAAACATTGCATACAGAGCGCCGTCATCCGAAGTCACCGCCTTTTTGGAGTGGACACTGGTGAGGCACAGATCTCCATTCACCGTCTCTCCTGAGGATGATCTCGCCAGATCCACTCCCGACCCAGTACCCAGCCCACCATCTCCCCGCAGTACGGAGCATCAGCCTGAGCCCACCGATGACGGAGAGCCAAATCCCGTTGCGATCAACGAACCAGCGCAATGCCGAGCGACTGAGCGGAGGATCGCCCCAGAAGTAGAGCCCAACCCATCAGACCAGGTGTGTGAGCCAGATGCAATGCCCATCGCGAGGGAGAAAACTGCGGACGGTGTGAGCGCGGAGAGGAGCACCGCCCCCTGCACCATGGCTGAGGGTGAGCTTATGATGGACCTTGGTAGAGGAGAGGTGAAAAAAGACCTGACTGACTGGAAGGCTGACCTGCTCCCCCGGATCCTCTGCATCCTCCTGGCTCGTTGGCTTTCCATCTCCACCTCGGGCTCCTCCACCACCTGTTCCGCTGCTGTTGGTAGGCCCCCTGGAGTCAGTGGCCATTCCTCCTCCTTGGCTCCTCCCTCCATCGGCTCCACCGTAGTGGCTGTGGTCTGGGTCCAGTTTGGCTCTTCCTGCTCCAAGTCCCTCCTGTCTCCTCCCTGGCTCCTCCCTCATTCGTCACCCCCATAGTCTCTGTCTGCTGGCCCCCTCCCAGGTGTCCGTCCTCCTCCTGAGCCCCCTCCCCATGTAGTTTCTACTGCCCCTTCCCGGAAGGCACGTAATGTCAGGATTCTGGACTGTCTGTGTCGTGTTTTGCTCTGGTTTCTGTTCCTGTTTGTCCTTATTTGGTCATGTTCCTGTCCTCGTTTAGTTTGATTTTGTTCCATTGATGTCACCTGTGTTTCCCCATTATCCTTTGTATTTAAGTCTCTGCCTTTGCATTCAGTGTTTGTTGGGTCTACTCGTTGTGTTCCCTGGATTAAAGACTATTGCTTGTACTCCATGTTTCTCTCTCATTCCTCCAAGCGCAGCTTGTGACAGAAGACCCGACCTAAACCATAACCTCTGTGTCTACCCTCTGTTTTTGTACAGTGTTTTTTGTTTTCCGTTGTTTCCTGGATGCCCTTCTTCGCCCAGAGTACCTCCTCCTATTGGAGCAGGGAGACCGATCTCTCGAGGACCATATGAGACTGTTCCTGCTCTTAGCAAACACCACCAGCTACCCAGACGACGCGCTCTATGCATTCTATGATGCCAGTCTAAACATTGCATACAGAGCGCCGTCATCCGAAGTCACCGCCTTTTTGGAGTGGACACTGGTGAGGCACAGATCTCCATTCACCGTCTCTCCTGAGGATGATCTCGCCAGATCCACTCCCGACCCAGTACCCAGCCCACCATCTCCCCGCAGTACGGAGCATCAGCCTGAGCCCACCGATGACGGAGAGCCAAATCCCGTTGCGATCAACGAACCAGCGCAATGCCGAGCGACTGAGCGGAGGATCGCCCCAGAAGTAGAGCCCAACCCATCAGACCAGGTGTGTGAGCCAGATGCAATGCCCATCGCGAGGGAGAAAACTGCGGACGGTGTGAGCGCGGAGAGGAGCACCGCCCCCTGCACCATGGCTGAGGGTGAGCTTATGATGGACCTTGGTAGAGGAGAGGTGAAAAAAGACCTGACTGACTGGAAGGCTGACCTGCTCCCCCGGATCCTCTGCATCCTCCTGGCTCGTTGGCTTTCCATCTCCACCTCGGGCTCCTCCACCACCTGTTCCGCTGCTGTTGGTAGGCCCCCTGGAGTCAGTGGCCATTCCTCCTCCTTGGCTCCTCCCTCCATCGGCTCCACCGTAGTGGCTGTGGTCTGGGTCCAGTTTGGCTCTTCCTGCTCCAAGTCCCTCCTGTCTCCTCCCTGGCTCCTCCCTCATTCGTCACCCCCATAGTCTCTGTCTGCTGGCCCCCTCCCAGGTGTCCGTCCTCCTCCTGAGCCCCCTCCCCATGTAGTTTCTACTGCCCCTTCCCGGAAGGCACGTAATGTCAGGATTCTGGACTGTCTGTGTCGTGTTTTGCTCTGGTTTCTGTTCCTGTTTGTCCTTATTTGGTCATGTTCCTGTCCTCGTTTAGTTTGATTTTGTTCCATTGATGTCACCTGTGTTTCCCCATTATCCTTTGTATTTAAGTCTCTGCCTTTGCGTTCAGTGTTTGTCGGGTCTACTCGTTGTGTTCGTGCCGTTTCCATTGTGGATATTCCCCTGTGTTTCCTGGATTAAAGACTATTGCTTGTACTCCACGTTTCTCTCTCATTCCTCTGAGCGCAGATCGTGACAATAGCCTTATTATTGAATAATAAAATTCAATAATACAATTATTTTAATGAGGCTATTTTCTTATAACATCATTGTACCACACTGTTGTTTTTAACTTTTAGCCCTCAAAATACCAACATGAGTTTAATTGAGAAATTAAAACATGCTTGTTAAAGTGCATTTAAAGGGTTAGTTCACCCAAAAAATTTACTCAAAAATGAACCTAGGACCCTCGAGGCATCCTAGGTGTATATGTAAAATACCTTCTTCTTTCAGACGAATCCAATCGGAGTTATATTAAAATTTGTCCTGCTATTCCAAGCGTTATCATTGTAGTGGGCGGGTGTTTCTGTTCAACAGTCCACAAGAAGTCAAATAAAGTGCGCGCATCCATAATAAAATGTGCCTCACACGGCTCCGGGGCACCAATAAAGGCTTCCTGTAGCGAATCCATGCATTTTTTTAAAGAAAAATATCCATATTTCAAACTTAATATTTTTCTCTCACTTCTGCTATCTGTCGTACGCGGAAGCCATTCCGGGGGATGACATAGGATGTATGTGCAGCGCACACACCTCTGAGATATGCTAGTCTCGCGAGTTTGTTTACAAGAGCAAAGGAAGCAAAGTTTCCTTACTTTAGCAAAGGAAAACCAGTCTCCTCTTGGCTTATATCGAAATCCTCTGACATTTTTCTTTACAAATCCTCGGTTTGTACTTCTAAGTCATTACCGGCTGGTTTTTTTTTGTTCTCTCTCCGCGTTCGTCACTAATCATGGAATTAACGCCAATGTCCTACGTCATCCCCCGGAACGGATTCTGCTGATGACAGTTATATAAAGTGATAGAGAAGTGATTATTACATTTGAAGTATGGATATTTTTCTTAAAAAAACACAGCTACAGGAGGCCTTTATTCATGCCCCGGATCTGTGTGAGGCACATTTTATTATGGATGCGCATGCTTTATTTGACGTCTTTTGGACTTTTCAACAGAAACACCCACCCACTCAATGATGACACTTGGAATAGCCAGGACATTTTTTTTTAAATATAACTCCGATTGGATTAGTCTAAAAGAAGAAAGTCATATATACCTAGGATGCCTCGAGCGTAAGTAAAACACAGGCTAATTTTCATTTTTGGGTGAACTAACCTTTTAAGTGACTGAAATTATTTATTTATTCAATTGATAGATTAATAGAACAAAATAATGAGTCACATCATGTCATTGATGCAATATTTACAAAACACATTATCTTGCCAAAAATTTATTTATTTGTTTTAACATAGCTAATTTGGGCTATGCATCAAAAATAAATTTTACAACTTTAGACAACCTAAACCTGATATTCATATGTAATATCCTTCTTTGGAGAATGATCTGTCCTGCCTTTGATCACAACAGACATGAATTCAGAGGTCCACAGCAAAGGATTTGTGTAAATTATGTTGATATAAGCCCCTAGATGTATGGACAATTAGCATAATCCACCCATGTGACAAGGTCTATCACGATCGAGGGAAGTCAGATGCAGTAATGTGAAAAGCACGGGTGACATTCATTGGACTGTCTCTTTAATTAGAGCCACATAGAGTGTGCGCGAACTCGTATATGTGCGTGTGTTGACAATAGCAATTTCAGCAGCGACGCAGCAGGTGGTAAAGCAACATTGTGGACAAAATCAGTGATACTCCGTCTCGGAGATGTGACCAATAGACTCCCTCAAGTCCTCGCTTGAGTGGATCAAAAAAAGAGACATTATAGTTGGACACAGGGCTTTGAGATGATCAGTTTGAGGCAACAGTAGAATTTCAATGAGCAACATTTGTACAGCTTCCATACCAGATGTCATTGTGGTCACGGTCAAGAGAGTGTCTCATCTGTTCTAGCCTTTTCCCACTCACTTTTTCTCACTACTTCTATCTCTTTTTGTCTCTTTCTTCCTTTGCCCATCCCCGCTCACACATGCGACTCGCCCCATGCCGCTTTCCGCCAGAAACGGGCTGCAAAATGCTGCCAGACTCTCACATCTGTGCTGCAAATGAATAGTTTCCCTGAGCACTGTGACTCAAGGATTCACTTGTAAAGAATGCGGTTTTTATTGGATGAACCGACTAATGTACCATGCAGTGTAGTAGCACTAGCATTTTATGCCACATTGGTAGAGCCAATTAATTTGCATAATTTGGTGTGTGGTTGCCATGACTCTAAGGAAGTCACATCTGCTCCACGTGTTCTGATCGATTCATCATTCCCCACCATTCAATTAATTACATTTATGACAAACTGAAGCCTCTGCCCACCCGTAGGCCTCTGCAGTTGTCCTGTGATATTGCGGCTTCGCTGGAGCCCTCTGATTTACGGAGCACCTTCGCATGGCTCCACGCCTTAGGCTGAATAAAATTAATATTTTGTTTCCCATCTGGAGGACTCGGTAAAATTAATGAGGGAAGGAGGCCCATAGCTAGAACAGGACCCGGGATCAATCTATCCGTGCGTGTGCTTCTCGATGTGTGTCTGTCTACATGGCTGTCTGTGTACGAGTGTTTTGCTCAGTTGATAACTGTACTTCTTCACTCAGAAGAACGTTGTTTCTTTGCATTTGCATTTGCATTTGATTGCGTGTAGAGACAATTATTGAAACAGAAAATGGAGACTGTTTTGTAGATAACCCAACATCTGGAGTTTACAGGGTTGGTCTTTAGTGCTGAACACTGGATTGGCGCAATGTGATACTAAGCTTGCATTCATGGCCACTTCACATTCTCTTTTTTGCACTCCCGGCTATTGCTGAAAGAAAATATTCCAAAATAAAATGGAATAAAATTTTCAACTGGTTTTGCTTCGGGATCCAGATTTCAAAGTGGGAATCATGTGGTGACCCAACACAGTATCACAATTGTTTACCATAGATGCTAATTGGTTTGTATCTAAAAATATCCAATGGTTTCTTGCTCTTGGTAGTTCAATTCAATTTAATTTGAGTTTATTTGTATAGCGCTTTTCACATACAAATCGTTGCAAAGTAACTTTACAGAAAATGATGTTTCTACCATATATTTAGTAGTAGCAGAAATGTACGGAAAAATCAATTAAAGACGTAATCAAACAGACGATGAACACTATTAACAACAATTATTATATGATGCAATCAAACTTATAGTAAAAGTTGGTAGTTCAGTATGTTGTTTCAGGGTTGGCATCATCTGAGGTCCTCTGAGGGGTTGGCATCATCTCTTCTCAGGTGTTCTTGATCCAGACTGAAGCTTGTGTAAATCCTAGTTATCACGGGATGTCAATCGCGTGGCAAAAACAGAGAAAAAAATAGAGACATAATTCACGTAGCTGCTGTTCCAACCAAGCAAAATGTATTTGTTTAACCAAAGCTAAAGAATAATAATGTGCATTTGATCAGATATAACTGAAGTACAAGATTATGAGATGCATTATTTGAATGCTTGGCTAAAGAGATGTTTTTTTAATCTAGATTTAAACAGAGATAGTGTGTCTGAAACCCGAACATTATCAGGAAGGCTATTTAAGAGTTTGGGAGCCAAATGCAAAAAAGCTGTACCTCCTTCAGTAGACTTTGCTATCCTAGGTACTACCAAAAGTCCAGAGTTTTGTGACCTTAGGGAGCGTGATGGATTGTAATGTGGTAGAAGACTAGTTAGGTACGCAGGAGCTAACCCATTAAGGGCCTTATAGGTAAGTAATAATATTTTGTAACTGATACGGAACTTAATAGGTAGACAGTGCAGAGCCTGTAAAATTTAGGTAATATCATCATATTTTCTTGACCTGGTAAGGACTCTAGCCGCTGCATTTTGGACTACCTGTAGCTTGTTTATTGAGGATGCAGGACAACCTCGTAGCAGTGCATTACAATAGTCCAGTCTAGAGGTCATGAATGCATGATCTAGCTTTTCTGCATCAGAAATGGGAAACATGTTTCGTAGCTTGGCAATGTTTCTAAGATGGAAGAATGCTGTTTTTGTGACATGGGAAATATGATTTTGAAAAGACAAGTTGTTATCTAATATAACACCCAGATTTGTGACTGTAGAGGAAGTAACCTTACATCCGTCTAGTCGCAAATTGTAATCCAAGAGATTGTGTGTACTGTTTTTTTGGTCCAATAAGTAATATATCTGTCTTATCCGAATTTAATAGGAAAACAATATTGGTCATCCAATCTTTTAAATTTTTAACACACTCTGTTAGCTTAGATAATTTAGAAGTTTCATCTGGTTTTGTTGAGATATATAGTTGAGTATCATCAGCATAACAGTGGAAACTAATCCAGTATTTTCTAATAATATTACCAAGGGGCAACATGTATATTGAAAATAGCAGAGGACCTAGGACAGATCCTTGTGGCACTCGATACTTTACTGGTTATAATTGAGATGACTGCCCGTTTAAGTCAATATTTAATACACTGTCAATAATTCATACACTGTAGTCAAGACAACCATTGTTGCCAGTCCCCCCCCCCCCCCCATGGTTTTCAAGGGTAAGGACAAGTCAGAAACTGTCTATGTTGACGTCTACCTAATCAGACCAGCTTTTACCAAGTTACAGAATAGTTTGTAACACTAACAGTTGCATTGATTTAATTCGATTTTTCATTGTTTCCCTGCTGTACGTAACATTATTGGACCCATTGACTTTAAGTACATAAAATGTACTTTTATTTGATCAAAACAAATAGTTCAGACTCTGAAATATGACTGGATGAAAGTTGTTGTAAAATAACAGATATGCAGTATGCACACCTGTGACCAGACATCAGTTTACTTCTACTTTAATGTGCTATGTCTACAAATGTGCAGTAGTACATACAATTAAGATATAAATGTACAACTGATTAGATATGTCCTTGTAGAAGAATTGTTTATAATAATAATGATTAACTTTAATTAATTATTGTATCATATTGCTGTTGCAGGTGTTTTATAACAGCTTTAGTGTTGCCGTCTAACAACACACATTAACTGTAGTAAAATCACTGGAACACATGGCCTCTTTTGGCTTATTGCAGTTGGTGATCAACGTCATTTATTGATTTTCGCTTTTGTGTTTGACTGGGCCTCTGTGCGAAACAGCATGCTAAAAAGCTCTCTATATGCTAAACTCCTCTGTAAATCAGTGTCTGTAATATTTTTGACACTTTGTATTGACCTCGTTTATCCATCACGTCAGTCATAATAATTAGCCTTAAATGTTGATAAATGATGATAAATTCCCCCCAGTGACATTAATGAATATTAATGAAAAGGTGTTAGGTCTTCGTTTCAACCACAGACGTTTCTTTGTCAACACATTATGTTATGGCGTTGCAATGTGTTCTCTTTGAGATGATCACAAAATCACTTTTAGTGTGGCCAGGCCCATTTAAATACTGCCTGCATTATTTACAAGTTAAAACTTTTGTTTTAACATGCAGTGAAAAGTGTCGTCATCTATATGCATGTGGAAAATGTCATTGAAGACAGTCATTCCACAACCAGGAAAATGACTCTCAATACACATTTGTGCAATGGTGGAAAAGAATACATTACATCAGATCATTTGATTTTATTTATCCATTTGTGGCCTCGACGCAACTTAATGTTGCATTTGTGTCACTCATTTAATGAGTGAGAGGAGATGAGAAAGAGGGACAGAGCGGGAAAAATGATGAGATGGATATGGAGAGAGCAGCTGTAGGGGAGATGAGACCTTCCCACAGAGCCGTCCCTGTCCAATCAAACGGACACACACACGCACACACATTGGATGCTGTCCCTCTCAAATGGTCCCCTCTTTTTCCACACTCACACATACACAATATCTATTGAAGGTGGTGGTCGTCGCTTTGAAGTATCACTTCAATTACGGAGTTTAACCCCACAGGTCAGCCCTTGATTATTTACACAAAGCCTGTGTAATTCTGTTGGAAAGCGTTGCTTTCAGAGCCATTACAAAGCAGGGCAGAGCGCTGGTGGAATAAGTGTCACATCATTCCCCTTCTGCTTTTGACCTGTGTGTGATAGGGTTAGACTGCATCTGAAAAGCCGCGTTCTCTCCACCTGCCAAAGCACACACACCAATTACACCCATAACATCTATACTTTAACAAAACAAACCTTGCAAAATTCTTGTTGACTGGCCTGAAACATACTCTACACCAGTAACTGAATGAAACTGACAAGCTATGCAAGCTTGATTTCACTGCATTCTGAAATGTGTCAAAACACAATTTGTAATTCGATGCAAGATGCATTCTCAGCATAGCCGTAAGGGGCACAATAGTGAGCATTAGCGTTAAATGCTAAGTTAGTTGAAACTTTGCTAATTAATTAAATTGTCAACATAAACTAGCTAGCTACTTGAAATGGGGCATTACTTGCAGATAATGTAAATGAAATAAAAGGCCACTTAAGTGTATTCAAAGAGAGTAAACGTTCATGACTAAGTACATTATCTTAAGTACATGCAGTTTATATAAAAGAGTAATAATGTAAAAATGTCAAATTAAATGTTTTATTTTTTAATAGTACATTTTAAAAGTAACATTTATTAAATGTAAATTTTATTTTATTTCATAATCTCATAATCATAATTTGTTGTGCTTTAAATAAGCACATATTAAGTACTTCATTATAATTTTAACTGTAGTGTGTGTGTTATTTGATATTACATTTTAAGTTAATATCATTTAAAAAGTACTAAATTAAAAGGTGTAATTACAAATGCATTTAAATACATGACATCCAACAGAACTGATATTATCATAAATGATTGTTAGTACATTTGGCAGTACACTTTAACCATATTTCAAAGACAATAGAAGTAATTACGCAATAACATGTAACAATGTGCTCAAAGGGCTAGTAGCTAAACATTGAATTCCAAAGTGTGGATGAAAAGGTCAATGGTTACCATCAACTGTTTGGTTACCAGCATTCTTTAAACTGACTTGTGTTCAACAGAAGAGAGAAATTCATACCGGTTTGGAGCAACTTGAGGGTGAGTAAATGATTCAAGAATTTCAATTTGTGGACTATACCTTAAAAAGCATTCTGAATGTCAGTTAATACATAAATGAACCATAATACATCTTAATTTAAATGCATTCCAAAAACATTACATTTGGTACAAAATTATGTAAATATTATTTTTAAGTATATTATTTCATAGTAAGTAAGCAAAAGTTTACTTCTTATTGAAGTCAGGTTAATTAAATTATCAACATGCTCATCATTGAATTGGCATTAGTATAAACTGTCATGCTAGAGAAACAGTTCTAATGAACAGAATCTTGTGAAGTTAGATAAAGCTAAGTTAAATTATGCAAACTGTCGACATGTTTAGCTACTGCATATACCAGGTTTCATCATTTAAGGTCAGTTTTCTCTTTTTGTTCAACTGGCGGAGAAACAAAAGTGTGCTTGTTGATAGTTTAATTAACCTAGTTTAGCCAATGTATAGTTAGAGCTAACCTAGGTTAATTAAACTATCAACAGGTTTACAGCTAGCTACTTGAATACTTAGGGTTAGTGTAAACTGTCGAAACAGTTTGAAGAAAGCATGCTAAATTGGATAAAGCTAAGCTAATTTAATTCATCTGTCAACATGTGAAGCGTTATAGCTAGCTTGAACTTTCTACAGTCAGTTTTGTCTTTGAGGTCAACAACTACTGTCATGGCAAAGAAACAGTTTCTTGCTAAGTTGCATAAAGCTAACTTATTTCAGATTGTTAACTCGTTTATAGCTAGCCACATTAATACCAGTTGTCTTCTTCTATGGTAAGTTTGAAGAATGTTTTGCTGAGCAGCTATTGAAATGTCTATATACAGCAACCTGCATAATAACATGTGGTTTGATGGCACAGACCTTTGAAGGAAAGTATGTCGCCTCCTTGAGTCCTGGGGTTTGTCACGGTCACAGCCCATAACAAACGTTATGTGCAATGAGTTTGTGCATCGTAGCAAGCATTTGCATTTGCGTTCTCACTAAACATATGTTTTTAGCTTAATCCACAATCAGTGTGGTTTTTATCAGCACTCTTTAAAATTGATCTAGTGCATTGGTATTGAATAATGGACCAGGCTGTGTGTACTTACCCTCTCTATGATTTCTGAACATCTCCTCACAGCTGGGGACAACCTATTCCCCACTTTTATTTTTCATGAGGACAAGAAAGAGAGAGCGTTGATGGCCTCCTACAATACATAAAAAAGAAAAAGGAAATAAACGACTTCTCTGTTAGTTTATTCCGTGTTAGCTCACCCGCGTCAACTCAAAATGCGAGTCAAACAAATGGACGCCGTCACCGAGCAGAGGGATCCGTCTTGCTTCCTCATCTCTCCTTCTTTTTCTCTTTATCTGCCTCCCTCTTCATCTATTCCTCTCTTTCTCTCCCTCTTGCATGCTTTCATGGCTATGGAAGTTGTAAGTGGCAGCTCAGGTGGAAAAATGTTTTTGGAGTAAAAAATGTATTCAATAAATAGCAGGAGCAGCATGGGGTCGGACCAAGTGTGCATGAAACGGCAGTTTGGAGATTGGAATAATGGAACGGGAAGGGTGATGGAGCATGAGTGTACATTAAACAGTGGAGCTCCACACCCGTGACAGCCAGGCATCCGCTGGGAATACAGCCACTAACTATCCTCATATTCTTTCAATTTCAAATAACGGCCTCCACTTTCATCAGGGTGCTTCTTTTCTCCCCTTTCCCTCATCTCTTTCACTTTGTTCAATTGTATTGGTGTGAATATTGAGAGAAACCTCGTTGTCATCATGAAATCGGAATGGCTCCGTGCTGCTCTGGGTTATTCATGTTTCATGACCCCTGTTACAGTGTTGTGATGCGTTCAATGTTCTTCGCCACTGTGGAAGAAAAAAACACAGTTGTGAAATCATTAAGACTGCGAATGCGAGCAGCACGATGCAACAAAACAAGATCGCACACATTAAAATCAACGAAGCTCTCGACACTGCAAGCGCCCTTTGCAATGTGACGCAGCATACAGTTGAAGGATGCCATTTTCTTTCTTTCTTTTTTTTTTTTTTGTCTGGTGCTACCATTTTTTTTTCAACACCAGAAATGGATGAAGTGAAACTTAAGATTCTGGAGACCTTTCTTCTAATCTCCTTTCTGTTCATCCACAGTTGGGGTTAATGATGTGTGTGAAATTGTTTCACTACTCTACTATCAAAAAGTAGGATGAAAAGTTACTCTGATTCATCCTTAACTGGACTTTTCAAAATAACAAGAATTCATTCTGAATAGACAACAAAAAAAAATAATTTGAAAATTATGAAATCTGCCTATACTGTACATGTGTTTGATACGGAACAACTGACAAATCGATCCCTAATGTTGTTGTGCTGCACATCAGCCACCTGATTTTTAATATTGTCTGCCTGAAAAAATAAATAAATAAAATAAATATACTGATATTATATGTATCAATTGATTGCTTTAAATTGTATTCGTTATATATTTAGCCCTAGAATGCAAAACCCCTGACAAAGCTATAAAAAATAATTGTCCTGAGCTGAATTCAGTTATTTCCTCAAAGAAGAAATTATGCACAATTTTTTGTTTTAGTAATGTCCATTTGTTAAATTTCCACAAACATGCGTATAGACAGGGGTTCAATTGGGATTTGTTATGTGGGGGGGGGCTCTATGGTATCGAGCTTATATATATATATATATATATATATATATATGTGTGTGTGTGTGTGTGTGTGTTTTTTGTTTTGTTTTAGTTTTTTTCTTGCAAATATGATTTTTTCTTAAGCAATATTCTCATCCGTTCCCTTTCGTGGAACTTCGAACTGCGTCCTCGAACGCCTCGTCGTGACCCGTGTCTGAAGCCTACATTGAAAAAACACCAACTTGTTTGGCCGGCGACAGCCATGACGTCCCTACCGTCGCGACTAGTACAAAATAGGCGCCGGTAGCGCACATCATTCTCTTCTTCGTCTTCACTGACCGGTCTGTTTGAAGCGTGCATTCCAAAAAGCAAAGTAAGAGCTTTTTCTTTCCTACTATGGAGAGCACTAGCGAAGCATTTAGAAAGTGTGTACATCCGTGTCAGAGGTTTCTGACACCCGATGATTCGCACGATCTATGCGTTGTTTGTTTGGGCGAGGAGCACGCACGAGATGTCCTCGAGGGGGCAATCTGTGTGCACTGTGAGAGCTTTTCTCTGAAGAAGATCTGCTCTCGTTTGTCTCTCTTCTCGAGGGGAGAGGGACAACCATCGGTTTCCCGTGGTTCAGGCCCCGCCGCTGCTGAGGCACAGAGGAGAATGAGCTCGTGGGGATCTCAGGTTTACCTAGCTGATGAGGCTGAAGGGGGGGTTTCCCTCTTCCGCGTATCGGTGTCGGGCGAGAGACAGCCACTGGACGATGATATCCTCTCTCTACTATCATCTGATTCAGGGGCCAGTGCTCATTTGGGCCTAGCCCAACAAGAGCAAGAAATGGATGTGGGGAGTGAAGAAGCTGAGGCTGAGGTTTCCCAATCCACCTGCCCTGCGTATGATGAGCGCCGTCCTCCGCCTCCCTGATGCGCTGGCGATGTGCCTAGCCTGCAGTATGCTACCCCTCTGATTTTTAATCATGCTGCTGGTTGGGGGCCCTCTCGGTGAGAGTTGGGTTGGGCTCCCCCAGCTAGAATGAGCTACTGCCAGCCGGGGAAAGCCCAGCATTGGTAAGGGTTGAGCCCCCTGTGCGTCTGAGGATACAAAGCTGCGGGTCGAGTCCCCTTCTCGGTGAGAACTGGGCATGTTGCTCCCCCAGCTGATTATCCTCTCTCTACTATCATCTGATTCAGGGGCCAGTGCTCATTTGGGCCTAGCCCAACAAGAGCAAGAAATGGATGTGGGGAGTGAAGAAGCTGAGGCTGAGGTTTCCCAATCCACCTGCCCTGCGTATGATGAGCTGTTAGAGGTAATGCGCTGCGATGCACCCGGACTGGGCTACAGTTCCTGGTCGCCCCGAGGGGCTTTCTGGCCACCGGCGTATTCCTTCTTGCTGAGGCAACGAACGGGAGGTACAGGGGGCATCACCAGGATCCTCCTGTGTAAGGCTGTCTTAGGCAGGTCTCCCATCACCACTGAGATGTGCGAGCCGGCCGCTTCCAGCTGGCCGATATTGTCGGGTATCCATGAACTTAAAATCCAGATAATATGGGAACTTAAAATCCAGATAATATGGTAAATGTCCACGTAAAGCAAGGCTTTGCGCATTTCTCTAAATCAACGTGAGTGGTAAATGTGCACGTGAAGCTTTGTGCATTTTTCTAAAATCCACATAGCTGGTAGATGGGCACGTGTTGCTTTGCCCATTTTCTAAAATTCCACTTAGGTGGTAAATGGGCACGGGATTCTTTGCCCATTTCTCTAAAATCCTGTGAAGTTAAGGGTTACTCGTGCTGTCTTCGTTCCCTTTGTTTCAGAGTGGGGTAACGCCCCGGTACCCAGGGTCCCACTCAAATAGTGTGTCTTGGTCGACACACCCTGGAGACA
>NW_015505277.1:1988383-1994250 GCF_001515645.1 Sinocyclocheilus grahami | reverse complement strand
AAAATCCACATAGCTGGTAGATGGGCACGTGTTGCTTTGCCCATTTTCTAAAATTCCACTTAGGTGGTAAATGGGCACGGGATTCTTTGCCCATTTCTCTAAAATCCTGTGAAGTTAAGGGTTACTCATGCTGTCTTCGTTCCCTTTGTTTCAGAGTGGGGTAACGCCCCGGTACCCAGGGTCCCACTCAAATAGTGTGTCTTGGTCGACACACCCTGGAGACATCACTCCCCTCACCTGCTGGAGCTGCTGTTCCCGACCGGCCATTACGTCCGGGTGACAATAGAACCCTAAGAAAATCCAAAGATTATGGTAAGAGTGCTCATATTGCGCACGTTCTAAATATTGCGCACCTTCTAAAATCCACATGAGTGGTAAGTGTGCACGTTATCCTTTGCCACTTTTCTAAAATCCACGTAAGTGGTGAGTGGGCATGTTAGGCTTTGCCACCCATCTAAAATTCCACCTAGGTGGTAGGTGTGCACGCTATGCTTTGCCACTTCTCTAAAATCCCAAGAAAGTGGTAGGTGCGCACGTTCTTCGTTGCCCACCTCTCTAAAATCCTGTACGGTGAGGGTTACGCATTTCGGACTTCGTTCCCTGTTTCGGAGATGGTTATAGGCTCTTGGTCGTATTCCCTGAAAGGAATCCTTCATGATTCTAGGCCCTGGCGCCACCTCTGAAGAGGCTTTTTTGGCACAGCTGGTATGGTGACCCCTGCCGTCCCGCAGTTCTGGGCACCGAGCCAGCCGCCCTCATTACATCAGAGGTTAGTCTCGAGAGACTGATTCCCGTGGTAGACTATTGGTAGCCTGGGTTCTACTACCAATCTTGCCCCAGTGGGACCTGCACACTGTGAAGCTCTAGTAATGTCCCTGGGCAGCCTAGGCTTCTGGCCGTAGGGAGTAATGTCACTGACAGCCGTCTAAGTCCAGGACAGGGGCAACTCCCATAGCGATATGGTGTAGTTGGTACTTAGTGGCTCGCCATGGTTCTGGCTTGCACTCCCCTCAGCATGGCGGCGTGGGTATACCGTTCCCCATAGCGACCCCTAGAGGATGCAGTTCGAAGTTCCACGAAAGGGAACGTCTCAGGTTACTTATGTAACCATGGTTCCCTGAGGGGAACGAGACACTGAGTCCCTGTCTAGTTTTTTGTGCCATGCTGCAGACACAAGCTTCAGACGAAGAAGTGAATGATGTGCGCTACCGGCGCCTATTTTGTACTAGTCGCGACGGTAGTGACGTCATGGCTGTCGCCGGCCAAACAAGTTGGTGTTTTTTCAATGTAGGCTTCAGACACGGGTCACGACGAGGCGTTCCCCATTGCGACCCCTAGAGGACGCAGTGTCTCGTTCCCCTCAGGGAACCATGGTTACATAAGTAACCCGAGACATTTTCTATCAGCTTTGACATATAAATCTGCATGTTTTTTATATTTTATCCAAGGGCATTTGTTTACCTTTATAGAGGGCATTTTCCCACTAACCTCATTAATACTTTCATTTCAAATGCTTACATTTGATCTATAAATTCAATTGTAATAATGTGATTATCTATACGTTATCAAATTTAATAATTTACACTGAAAAATACAACTGCATTAAATAATATTATGAGATTATTTTAAATATTTTGAATATACAAACAAGAAATGATGGTGGAAATTATACTTTTCAACGAAATTAAAACACCAGTAGGTGCCAGCAGTGAGCGTTTAATGAGTGAGTCAATCTTTGACTCAACCGATTCGTTCAACACACGGAATCAATCAGCAATGAATCGGCTGATTGCTGTGAGATGCGCTGTGTTTCCGCCTAAAATGTTTGTGACATAATATTATTGTATTTGCTTATTGAACTGTTTATAGAACTATTAAACAGTCGTAATGGTGAAAACGGTGTGTGATGTTGCCTAACTAACTGTTGTTTTAAATATAAAAACTTTCCATTTTGACTTTCCATGCTGGGTTTCTTAGTGTTGCACATTTTGATTTCTCCTGGAGAGGCTGCATGAGCCTCACCTCAGCAGCGCAACCTTATTCCGTCAATTGATGCTTTATATACAGTAGCTATATCCACTATTCACCACTTACTCTAAATGTAATAAAATCAGAATAATACTTGCATTTTGGTGTTTACATAGTTATTTTTTGTTACTGGTGTACATTACTTGTCTGGCATTAATGAAGCGTTAATGTCTAGCCCTGGAGTCTATGTGCCGGGGCTCAGCCCAGGACAGCCCTGGACCAATTTAAACCCTGCATATAGAATTATAAGTTAAGTTCAATATGCATAACTATAGTCAAGTCAAGTCAAGTCACCTATATTTATATAGTGCTTTTAACAATACAGATTGTGTCAAAGCAACTGAACAGCATTAATTAGGAAAATAGTGTGCCAATAATGCAAAATGACAATAGTAAACACTCATTTTTCAGTTAAAGACAGTTCATCATTGAATTCAGTGATGCCATCATCCAGCTCAGTTCAGTTTAAATAGTATCTTTGCAATCATTTGCAATCAAGTCAACGATATCGCTGGAAATGAAGTGTGCACAACTAAGCAAGCCAGAGGCGACAGCGGCAAAGAACCAAAACTCCATCAATGTTTTTTCTCAATGGAGAAAAAACCTTGGGAGAAACCAGGCTCAGTCGGGGGTCCAGTTCTCCTCTGACCAGACAAAACCAGCAGTTCAATTTCAGGCTGCAGCAAAGTCACATTGTGCAGAGGACTCATCTGGTTCCTGTGGTCTCGTCCCGGTGGTCATCTGAGACAAGGTCTTTACAGGGGATCTGTATCTGGGGCTCATCTAGTTGTCCTGGTCTCCGCTGTCTTTCAGTGCTGTGGAGGTCCTTTCTAGGTGCTGATCCACCATCTGGTCTGAATACGTACTGGATCCGGGTGACTGCAGTGACCATCTGATCTGGATGCAGACTGGATCTGGTGGCTACGGTGACCACGGAATAAGAGAGAAACAAACTAATATTAGCGTAGATGTCATTCTTCTAACAATGTAGCAAGTACATTGGGTCTTATGAGAAATGTTCCCGGTTCCGGTTGACCTAATTAATGCAGCCTAAAAATCCTTTAACGGATTTGAATATTAGAAGCATATTAGTGTGTTATGTGTAAGCCAGGTTAAAGAGATGGGTCTTTAATCTTGATTTAAACTGCAAGAGTGTCTGCCTCCCAAAAAATGTTAGGTAGGTTATTCTAGAGTTGGGCGCTAAATATTCAAGTCAAGTTTATTTGTACAGCGCTTTTCACCATACAAATCATTGCACGGTGGGGTTATGGTATGGGCAGGCATATGTTATGGACAACGAACACAGGTACATTTTATTGATGGCATTTTGAATGTATGTGTATGTGAAACTGCACATTTTAGAGTGGCCTTTTATTGTGGCCAGCCTAAGGCACACCTGTGCAATAATCATGCTGTCTAATCAGCATCTTGATATGCCACACCTGTGAGGTGGATGGATTATCTCGGCAAAGGAGAATTGCTCACTAACACAGATTTAGACAGATTTGTGAACAATATTTGAGAGAAATAGGCCTTTTGTGTACATAGAAAAAGTCTTAGATCTTTGAGTTCAGGTCATGAAAAATGGGGGCAAAAACAAAAGTGTTGCGTTTATAATTTCGTTTAGTGTATATATATATATATAATAATTTTTTTGTCTGAACATTATGACCTGATTCTGACAGCGTGCACCAGCTCCTTCATCTGCAACGCAATCAGAGATACACGTACGTGTGTAGATTAAAGAAACATTGTGTCAAGCATCTCTCATTGTCTGTGACACACACACACACACACACACACACAAACCACATGTTCATTTAACGGAACAAATCTGCTGTCTGACCCCCTCTCACATTCTGAATGTTTATGCATAATTGAAAATCATTATGTAAAACATTTAGCATTTTCTAGAGCACCCTTTGTATGTCACGAGGAAGAAACACTTAGACAGGCATGAGTCCTTCATCTAATCATCCGTCTCTCTGTGGTCCTCACACGCTGTAATCTGACTGACACAATAAAGGACATTTAGCCCTTACAAAGACCTACCAGTCAGAGCGCCTGCCCTGCCTCCTTATCTCTCAAGTGCAGCCATTACCATGGCCTCTTCTTATTGGACACAAGGCATCATTTTAAGAGCATAAGTGTGGGATCATCAGGCATAAAATACTGCCTTTCCACCTTGTGAATGTCCTTTACCTAGGAAGGTCAGGAGACGTCACCACCAACACCCTTTCGCTTCGTTGGACGAATTTGGATGAACGTATTTGGTTAATGCATTTATCTAAAACGACTTGCATAGCATTCAAGCTATACGTTTTAGAAGCATTCAAACCCAATCCACTGATTGAGCTACAGAAACTTGCCTCTACGTTAGTACAGCAAATAAAATGCTGAGTTACAAGACAAAGACACAATAGTTGCATGATGAATGGAGCCTTCCTGCTCAGAGAAACACAGCAAAGCTATTCAATTTGCCGCATCTGCACCGTTTCAATAATTCATGGCGTTTGGTGGCATTTTAATGTTTTATAAGTAAATTGTGTACTCTTATGGAACATGGAATGGCATTTCATTTGCAGCTGTTGGGTGTTCACTTTATCTTTCATAAACAAGCCTAACACGGATGCTGCCATAATGTTTTTTTGCACAGCCTGTTAACCCTTCGTTGTGCCTGCCTGCATCAGTCGCCTCGGTGTGTCGTTTCATGAGGAAAGCGGTTCAAACCCATTTGCTTTCATATCCTCGGTTGGTCTCCAAAGATCCCTCAGTGTTGACGTCATTCTTGACACGAGGCCACACTGTGAGCAACTCCATCTGAATGCTACAATTAGCAACTACCTCACACGGTTTTTACAACTTATCATTTAGGATGTGGCTAAATACAATAAAAAAAAAGCACGAAAGGGCACAACGTCTGCATCTCCGTCTTTGCGTTCCACGATTCCATCATCTGTGTTTGCACTCAGCTCTGTGACTGATTATCATTACCTTTTCTTGCAAATATCTGGCTCATTATGACTAGCTAGCTGCCAACGCGAGCGCACCAAGCCCATCTCTCTGGGAGAGGAGGAGAGATAGGCCCAGCCTAGCCTCCTGCATTTGGCTATTAAACACAATGAATGTGCTGCTTTGTTATTAACATCTGTTCATCAGGGATAGAGGCTGGATAATCACCCCTCACACCTTCTGTTTCTACACTCCAACTCCGGCAATCACAACCATCATTTGGCAGCTGGTTGAAGCCACTAATGTCTCTCTTTTCCCTACATTCTCTCATTTCTCTCTCTCTCTTTTGCTCATTTCCGACAGCTTGTTTTTCTCCTCCCTAACCTTTTTGTCCTGCTTTCCTGTTCTCGCTAACAATGTTTACATTCAAAGATTTTCATCAATGCAAATGTAGTTCAATCTGATTGCAGATTCTTAACATATTATTTACTTGCAGCCTAATATCCCACCTCTTTTTACCTCAGGATGTTTGTAATACCCGTAGAAAGCTATCCATTAGCATTTCTGTTTATATCTACAGTGGTAGTGATAGATTAATTTTCTCTAAACTACTGTAGAGTTTGATTGGACAAAAAGCAGTCACTGTCTACCTGTCAAGTTTAGACAGAAATATTGTAATTATGAGTTCCAAGCTCACAAGTGGCCACAAATATGTATTCACATTTTTTTATGGTGCCTTTCAAATGGTCCTTCAGAAATCATGCTGATTTGCTCAAGAAACATTTCCGATTATTATCAATGTTGAAAACATTTGTGCTGATTCATATTTTTTTGTGGAAAATGTGATACATTGCCATTCAGTGTAGGGTGTGTATATATATATATAT
>NW_015505277.1:1987692-1988243 GCF_001515645.1 Sinocyclocheilus grahami | reverse complement strand
CACACACATATATATATATATATATATATATATATATATATATATATATATATATATATATATATATATGTATATACAGTATATATACTTTTATTGAACAAGGTTGCATTAAATTTATTTAAGTGACAGTAAATATATTTATACTTATTACAGATAATTTATATTTCAAATAAATGCTGTTCTTTAACTTTGTATTCATCAAACAATCCTGAAAAAAGTGAAAGTATCACAGTTTCCATAAAAGAATATTAATCAAAAACTTATTAAGCAAGTTTTCAGTATTGATAATAATAAGAACCATTAGTAATACTGATCACAAATCATAACGGATAATAATTAAACAGCAAAACAGCATATCAGAATGATTTCTGAAGATCATGTGACACTGAAGACTGGAGAAATGATGCTGAAAATTCAGCTTTAATCACAGAAATAAATTACATTTTAAAATAGCTTTAATAGAAAACCACTATTTTAAGTGTAATATTTCATAAATTTATATTTTACTGTATTTTTGATCAAATAAATTCAGCCTTTAAAAAAAAAAATAT
>NW_015505277.1:1968046-1987401 GCF_001515645.1 Sinocyclocheilus grahami | reverse complement strand
TATATATATATATAACCAAAAAGTCTTAATTATTTCAAACATTTGACCACCAGTGTGTATATAAAATAATGCATGTGAACTAAATAGCTAATTATATTTTTATTTCAATAGGCTGCATATATACTGTACATGAGTTATGAAATTAATAATTGTCATTTTGAATTCAGATAGTTATTTTGAAAGATAGATTCAGCAGTTATTGCTCACAATATATATGTTTGTTGTTTTGTTCTAGCTACTTCAGTGACTGCGTGACATATTGTACGACTCGGAGGTATGAGTTTCTGGATGCACTTGAAGGCAGTAGAATTGTGGTTAGTTGCATTTATTTTCTTTCTTTCTTTCTTTTTCTTTTTTTTACATGCAAATAACTTTAAACACTGCATTCTGCTGAGAATATCCATATACTCATGCAGTAGATAAATTCCAATATTTCTGCACATACCAAAAGTACCATTTTAGTGTCAACCTTATCTAAGCAGCTTGAAGTCTTTTCAGAGAAATTGACATTTCAGTGAGAAATTGAGTCAGCAGACTAACAAAGTTAGGCATCTCAGCAAGGCATCTCAGTGCGTAACTGACAAGTTTGCCTTTCTGACATATCTAAAAATGAGGCAAAAAAGCTTTATTTTCATACCGCTAGCTTTACTTGGCAAAAGAGACAAGATTTTGAAACAGCTCAAAATGTTATATTGTGTAAACAACTTATTAGCTAAATAGCTATTCTTTCCCCAATAATTAGACATTTCTGAATTAGATTCAAAGTTGTCTTGCACTGTTAAAATGTATCTATGTATTTATTAATTTGCTCATTTAAACTTTGAAAGCAGTGGGATTCAAAGATTTACTTGGCCAATATTTTTTTCTTCTTCTATTTAACAGATATTTTAGGAAACTGACCTCAATTAGATTTTTTTTGTCCTAATTATTATTATTATTTTTATTCTATTACGCTTTTTATTCTGATTAGTTATGCTTACATTTCTATAATATGATGGAAACAACCATTGGACTTCCTGGAATTCCTGACCACCAAATGTTTTAGCACGGTGAACTGAAAAACAAACTTATTCATGACACATTTCCATCTCACAGATGTTTTATGGTCATAATTGGTGTGTTGATGTGACATCTCAATTACTTTTTCGATTGTGTCAAGATTTGTGCCGTACATTCTTTGGCTGTAACATTCTCACGCAGACACACGGTCGCTGCACACACAGTTGGCCTGACTGTAAGTAACTTGTCTTTCTGATGGTGGTAAGCCATTAGATTTACTGATGGGGTCTATGCGCCTCTCACTGGGTGGTGGAGCTAAACTTGCTCCGCTGCATCAGCCGCAGATGTTGTGAAGAGCAAAGCAGCTACAAGCATGTGTGCGGTGTTCAGAAATGGAGAGCGATTCCCTCTGGGACGCCAGATGACATTCGGGTCAATTTAGCAAGTAAATAAGAGTGAGTCCTCTGGGGGATGCTTGTTACAGTTATTTCTGAGGTACTTTTCACAGCGTTCCTCAGTGTGCTTTTGATACCAGCTATAGCAGCAATGAGTAACCCGTCTCAAGATTGAGTCATCATGGGTTTGTAAATGTTTTAAAAATGTTTCTGAGCTGCATGAATGAGTTAATGTGAGATGGAGCATACTTCTCTGTGTGTTGTGTCTTTTCATGCATGTCTGTCTGTGGTGTGTGTAGTTGCTTTATGCAACTTTTTTTTTTTTTTACAGTAACACGAGTTGAATTTGTTAGTGTACATGTGCTTCTGAGTGCATGCACTTAGAAAGAAGTACCTTTTTTTTCCAACATTGCATTTATCTAATAAGATCAAATTCTGTGGATTGCATTTCCTGTGAATTAATATAACAAAATGTATGTCTTGTTCTAATCTCTTATGTTCACGTGCTTGCATTTAATGTTGTATACCAATATAATGTGGGGTGAATATAAACAGTTAACAATAAACATAAACATAATAATACACAGTTCAGAAGTTTTGAGATCAGTAAGACTTATTGTTTTTGAAAGAAGATGACTTTTATGTTTAGCAAGGCTGCATTTGTTTGATAAAAAAAAATCCACAGTAAAATCAGTAATATTGTGAAATATTATTGCAATAAAAAATAAAAAAACTGATGTCAATGTTTAATATATTTTAAAATGTTATTTATTCCTGTGATGCAATGCTGAATTTTTGGCAGCCATTAATCCTGTCTTCAGTGTGTCAATATACTAATTAACTGGTCAAGAAATATTTCATATTATTATCCACATTGAAAACGATTGTGCCGCTTGCTTGCTTATTTACTTACTTATAAAAATATATTATATGAAACATTATTAATATATTTTGTAACAAATGTCTTCACTGACACTTTTGATCAGTAAAATTACTGAATAAAAGTATTTCTTTAAAATAACATTCTTACAGACTACATTAGTAGTGTATGTGTAAAATTCTATATTATAAAATGATAAATTATATATTAAACTATTTCCTAACTTTAGTTTGTATATTTCACATTTTTCAGGACTTTAACTGTTGTTGAAAATGATAAATACTACTGATTGTGCTCCACAAAATTGCCGCAGTATTATCATCTAGAATCACCAAACTTCTTTCTAAGTGGTATTTGAATATGTAGACATTTGTGGATTTATGTGTCAGCTACGCTTATTTATTAATTTTTCAGTATGTTTGAATTTTTTCAAAAACATACGATGCGTGTTGTGTGCTTATGCTCATGCCAGTGAGCGCAGATCGTGGGCAGGTCTGAGTATCGCCCAGCATCAGCTCCGGCCTGGCTGCTTGGCGTTCTGCTCCTCCTTCTGTCATACACAGGAAGAGCTTGACTCCAGCATCTGTGTCTCTGTTCGTTATGTCTAAATCAGCACTCTGCGCTCTGACAGAGGACTGGAACAGAACATGATGTCTTCTCCCTTTGTGAGGGGCCATGGCGGCCCAGCACCCCTACGTGTGGGGGAGTGAGAGAGGAAGCCGTTCTCTGAGGACGTTTTCAAACGGTTGTCAGATCCTTCCTCCATCGTTCGGGAAACCTGTACCATGCACCATGCTGATTTGTCACTCAAAATGGCTGAAATGGCTTGTTATTTTATGAAAGGTTGATTTTTTTTAACCTCTCTTTTGATTGTTTATTTTTTTGCTGGTTTTACTTTGCACCAGTCTTGCAGAGAGAGGCAAAGAGTGCATGAATCTCATGGGTGACCATATGCACGATGACTGCAGCTTTTTACCATATGTTCATAGCATACATGGTTTTGAATTTTTTCAAAAACATACGATGCGTGTTGTGTGCTTATGCTCATGCCAGTGAGCGCAGATCGTGGGCAGGTCTGAGTATCGCCCAGCATCAGCTCCGGCCTGGCTGCTTGGCGTTCTGCTCCTCCTTCTGTCATACACAGGAAGAGCTTGACTCCAGCATCTGTGTCTCTGTTCGTTATGTCTAAATCAGCACTCTGCGCTCTGACAGAGGACTGGAACAGAACATGATGTCTTCTCCCTTTGTGAGGGGCCATGGCGGCCCAGCACCCCTACGTGTGGGGGAGTGAGAGAGGAAGCCGTTCTCTGAGGACGTTTTCAAACGGTTGTCAGATCCTTCCTCCATCGTTCGGGAAACCTGTACCATGCACCATGCTGATTTGTCACTCAAAATGGCTGAAATGGCTTGTTATTTTATGAAAGGTTGATTTTTTTTAACCTCTCTTTTGACTGTTTATTTTTTTGCTGGTTTTACTTTGCACCAGTCTTGCAGAGAGAGGCAAAGAGTGCATGAATCTCATGGGTGACCATATGCACGATGACTGCAGCTTTTTACCATATGTTCATAGCATACATGGCGTGTGGGGGGCTGGGCTAGTGTTGCATGATGGAATATGAGGCGGATCTCATGTGTTGAACTGTATATATTCACATAACTGGTTATGTATCATGCAATACTTTCTAAAAACTGCCTTTTGACACATGCATGTGTTTATGCACGCAGTGCAGTTAAACTACACAAAAACAAATTTTGCTGATTTTATTGAGATTTTTTACAAGGTGTAACAGTATTGTAACAGACGTGTTTCATAGGCTACTGGCTTTTATTATAAGCCATTACAAGAATATATCATTTTAAATCTCATCACAAAACAATAAAACATCTTTGTGTAATAAATAAACCACTGGCATAAATCTACTGTTAGTGTACATAGTTAACGTTAAGTCTATTAAAGTAGGTAAAGTTACAGTAAAATGCAAGCATAAAAAGTATAAAACTTAGTAGTATTATTGAAGTGCACAAATAATAGATAAATAGTAAACTATTAGTATTATGTAGAGTTCACTTAAAGAAAACTTACAGATATAACTATAATATAAAACTATTAATCTAGTAGTTTAATGAGAGTATATGTCAAAGTTTACTTTCATAAACGAATTTGTTGAATAGAAGTATATAGCTAGTAAATTCACAGCATATCTTTAAGTTCACTTGCAGTATAGTTCACAGTATAGTTGTATACAAATACAAAATAAATTATTTTTTATAAAAGTACATTTTTGCAAACTAAAAAGTGGGCCAATTTAATTCCAAGCAAGTATATTATAAGAAAATGTTTTTTTTAGCATGCTTACTGAATAAAAACTATTGGACAATACATGTTGAATTCTTTTTTGTAAGAGTAAATCATTTGCTGCTCTCAATTTATGTAAAACTAAAAAAACATTTTGTCACATCTGTTTTAGATTTTGTTTAAGTACATGTTATCATGTCTTTTATTTTAAAGTTTGTCATAGTCATAGTTGCATTCATGCCATGTCATAATTACCATAATTCTAGGATGTCAACATGTGACTTTCTACTCGAATTATTTCAGTACTCTGAATTATGCTTTTCTATGGCAACACTATCAACGCCAAAGCACTCACATGCTCCAGAACTTCACTCGTGATTACAGCTTGTAAGCTCAGAATGTTCTGAGAGCTACGGCTTGTACCATATGTCCGATTCAGATTCATATGTGACCCTGGACCACAAAACCAGTCATAAGGGTCAATTTTTTTAAATTGAGATTTATACATCTGAATGCTGAATAAATAAGTTTTTCATTGATGTATGGTTTGTTGTAATACAACTATTTGAAAATCTGGAATCTGAGGGTACAAAAAAAAAAAATTGAAATATTGAGAAAATCGCCTTTAAAGTTGTCCAAATGAAGTCCTTAGCAATGCATATTACAAATCAAAATTAAGTTTTGATATATTTACGGTAGGAAATTTACAAAATATCTTCATGAGTATAGTTCACAGTATAGTTGTATACAAATACAAAATAAATTATTTTTTATAAAAGTACATTTTTGCAAACTAAAAAGTGGGCCAATTTAATTCCAAGCAAGTATATTATAAGAAAATGTTTTTTTTAGCATGCTTACTGAATAAAACCTATTGGACAATACATGTTGAATTCTTTTTTGTAAGAGTAAATCATTTGCTGCTCTCAATTTATGTAAAACTAAAAAAACATTTTGTCACATCTGTTTTAGATTTTGTTTAAGTACATGTTATCATGTCTTTTATTTTAAAGTTTGTCATAGTCATAGTTGCATTCATGCCATGTCATAATTACCATAATTCTAGGATGTCAACATGTGACTTTCTACTCGAATTATTTCAGTACTCTGAATTATGCTTTTCTATGGCAACACTATCAACGCCAAAGCACTCACATGCTCCAGAACTTCACTCGTGATTACAGCTTGTAAGCTCAGAATGTTCTGAGAGCTACGGCTTGTACCATATGTCCGATTCAGATTCATATGTGACCCTGGACCACAAAACCAGTCATAAGGGTCAATTTTTTTAAATTGAGATTTATACATCTGAATGCTGAATAAATAAGTTTTTCATTGATGTATGGTTTGTTGTAATACAACTATTTGAAAATCTGGAATCTGAGGGTACAAAAAAAAAAAATTGAAATATTGAGAAAATCGCCTTTAAAGTTGTCCAAATGAAGTCCTTAGCAATGCATATTACAAATCAAAATTAAGTTTTGATATATTTACGGTAGGAAATTTACAAAATATCTTCATGAAACATGATCTTTACTTAATATCCTACTGATTTTTGGCATAAAAGTAAAATCGGTAATTTTGACCCATACAATGTCTTTTTGGCTATTGCTACAAATATACACATGCTACTTATGACTGGTTTTGTGGTCCAGGGTCACATATAGGTGCTACTTAAGTAGAACGTCACGTGTTTACATCTCAGAATTATGGTAATTACGACATGGCGTGAACACGGCTCATGTTTCTTGTTTTGTCGTGATTCCCTGTGCCCCTCATATGAAATTGCCATGTGCTTCCTTTGCTTCATGTGTCTTGTTGTGATTGGTTCATTGTCTTGATTACTTTCAGGTGTGTCTTGTTTAGTCATATTTCGCTAGACATATTGAACAATAAAACTCTACATGGGTTCTCAACTCCCGACTCGCCATCAGTGGATACAAGCGAATAGCATGAGTCCCAGTACATGTTATACAATCAGACAGCGGTTTATAATTAACATTTACTAAATACAAACACATTTTGTAGATTTTGATCTAAGAACACATTCTACAGATTATTGCACTAATGTCATGTTTATAAGTCGAAAGCAACTTTTTGTGTTGCAATAGGCCATCGCTCATCACTATCAATCCTCTTTTCTTTCTTGGAGACAGTAAAGCTTCAACTAATAAAAGAAGCTTTCACAGACTAAATAAAACATTATTTATGCTTTTCCAGCCTTGCGTGTGTAAAACACAGTGTTTGCATATTGTATGAATATGTGAGTATACATGTCCTACCCCCTTTGTTTGTTTGTGTTCCTTTTATAATTGAAAAATGTCGACTCAGATGGTCTCCATCTGTTTTGTGAAAAGCAGCGTGACGACAAATAACCATGACCTTTTAAAAATTGCTCATTGGCACTGAGGAGCTAAATCTGAATAGCAAATACGCTTCAAAAGTTTGACAGATGTGGAAACTAATTACAGTAAAAGAGGCTCCAGTTATAAAAAACTGTACCATTTGTGCCTGATCAGCTAAATGAAAATAGTTCAACATAAAATCACTGGGGTTTTGTGGTTTTTATTCTGAAGTGTGTAAGCTTTTATATAGTCTCTCGCATAGCCAGACCTTCAGACTGATGGCAGAAAGTCTGGAAACCTTGGCCGCTTTGAATGGTCAAGGTCCACCCAAGAGGACATGAGACTGAAAGGGAAAGCAACCAATCACGTATCGTTTTGAGTCGCGTCATGTTTAGGGACGTGGAAATGTCCCCACAATAACAGCGGGGAACAGTGTAAAACTCTTGGACGTATTTTAAAGAGTCTATGCTGCAAACTTTACATATTTCATGTACTTTTGAAAATCTAGCGTTTAGTTGATACTGATAAGCGCTCATTGTCCCAGTTGTAAACACAACGGCTTTCTTCTTTCGTGAGAAGATAAATATGAAGATGAATGGTAATGCTAACGAAAAACAATCTTTAGATATTGCAGACCTCCATATCTGTCACTGACTAGCAACAGCAAATAGAAAATCATGGCTTATGGCTGAGATGTAAACTAAAGTCTATTAGTTATCTAAAAAAAAGGGAGACACCCTTCAATATGACCTACATTTTCTTCTTGTTTCAATAGGAAGTATGTCAACACAAGAAAGAAAATGAAGCACTTTCACGGTGTCTTTAATACTCTTTTATGTTCCAGTATAAAGTGACATTTTAACATCGTCCGTAAGTTGATTTCCACACTACTCTGCATTTCCATAAACAAGCCGTTGGCGTTTGACTTTTACCTCCAAATGACCGTTCTTCTTTTGCCATGCTTCACAAGCTTCACATTTCCCTCCACTTGTCCAGGCTGTAAATTAGACTGTTTAAAAGTCATTCTGCCCACCTTAATTGACATCGTTTCCCTCACATCTTGACCTAACTGCCCATGGCAATGTTCATTACCCCCGTTTCTCTCGCGTTCCCTCTCAGTCGCTGCATTTCACATGTATTCACCTCACATCTCCCGTCAGTCGCCCCGAGAGAGGGAAAACCTCTCCATTACTTCTACATCTCATCTCAGACTTAATGGACAGCATTCAACATTTCACTCTATTCTTTTTCCATAACATCAACATTTGCCTGCCTGAAATGGATGCTAAAATATAAAACTAAAGAAAACAAAAGCAGATGTTTCAATTTGCTTGTAGTGCTGAACTGAGGTGTTAAAGCAATGCCCTTATGTGTTTGGCTCCCAGAGGAAACACGGGCAAAGCCATAAAGACACATACATCGGCGGCCCCGGTCCCGTGGATAAACAGGGCCAGATGAGAGAGATGGATAACAGGGAGCAGACAGATTTACCTCAGGCACTGCAGTGGCCTGCTAAACTCAGGGGGGGTCCTAAAAGAGTGTGTCCTGTCTTCGTCCAACCTGAGAACAGCAAGGGGCTAAACATGTTCCACCTCAGCGCTTCCAGTGTGCTAAGAGAGCCATTAGAGTCAAGAAGACACGATCGTGAGCTAAAGAGAAAAGAGACGGGACCCCGGGCTGGCGGCGGTACAAGCCCCAACTCGCCCAGAGCGCCGCGAGAGAGAATGACGTGGAGACTAAGAGACTTCGTGGCCTGCTGGAGTTGACCCCACTGCGGGAGACTGCGTAACAGGGGTCCGGAAGTCGAGTACATGCCATCAAAGAGAATGAGAGAAAATGAATACCTCAGCTGAGAACATACTTACGCACAAACACACACACACACACAAGACATGTTAGGTTTTAACACACATGTTGAATGAATGTTACTGTGTGTTTGCCATAAGCGATGGCTTCCTCTTCTCAGGGATTCAGCATGGGGCCAAATTCTGTTGTCTGTTTGGATTTGATAGATGACTCCTTGCAAACAGGAAACAGGAAATAAAGCACAGTGAATTCAGACCAATCATACCAAACACGCTGTTGCCCTCAGAATATACAAGGGTCGTTGTGTGAAGCGGATGCCTTTTCCATTTCGAAAAGGGTATGCTTTTATTTTTAAATTGTTGAGCAAGTTAAAACTTTTTACAAAGAATGTCTTTAGAGTTTTCTATGAGTTTAATGTTTTTAAGAAGGTTTTTTTTTTCTTTTTTTCTTTTTCTATTACCTCAGGTTAATTCAGTATAAGTTGAGTTTTAACTTTTCAGTATCACGGTTGATTGTTTTACAGTTATAGCTCTCCTTGTATTTGCGGTCACTCTGAAATATA
The DNA here is from genome assembly GCF_001515645.1 of Sinocyclocheilus grahami. Classification (NCBI taxonomy): domain Eukaryota; kingdom Metazoa; phylum Chordata; class Actinopteri; order Cypriniformes; family Cyprinidae; genus Sinocyclocheilus; species Sinocyclocheilus grahami. The sequence continues at coordinate 1,978,118 of NW_015505277.1, read as the reverse complement.
TTTATTAGAAACATTTATTGTATTTCTACAAATGTTTCAGTATTCAAAAATGTTAATTTATATTATGTAGCTGAAAAACAAGTATATCTCTATGAAAGTGGTTATTTTCCATTAGTTTTTTTTTTTTAGATAATTTAAATCTTCAGATATTCTATTAGGTACATAAACTGCTACTACATTACATTGTGCCATCTCAAACTAAATTTAAACATATTCATAATTAACTATGAATTCAAAGGTTGACACACTGAAACTAAGGGCAAGTTATTTAATTTTCATTGGCTCAAGTTTAAAAATATGTGATGTGAATCATTACCTTACATTTTTTTTAATTGGATGAATTAATTTTTTTTTTCAGGGCAGTTTGACAGTTAATTATACATTATTAGCTTTGTCAGTGTCATGGCACTATAAGGTGGTTATTAGAAAGAGATTTTAATGCTGATATTTCTACTAATTTAAATTTTTAAATAGTTATTAGTTATTTAGTTATAACTCTGTTTTACATACTTGTTACATGATACATTACTATATTAGTAACAGTAAATTACAAGCAACTAACTCTAAACCTATAAGTACATGTGGTTAATTAATATTACTCAGTACTCATTTGTGATATGTGCTTTAGAAGTACTAATAAACAGCCAATATGCTAGTAATACTAATGCTAATACGCATGCTAATTAGCAACTATATTATAGTGAGAACTGGTCCCTAAATTAAAGTGTTACCAAAAAGTTATTTAAATGCAAGTGTAACAAGCAGTTGATGTGGCTTTGTGATCTCACTATTCAATTAGACAGGACTTGCATGCCCAAAATAACTGCCTGGAGGCATTGCAAATATGGACGCCAAATGAATAAAGCTTCCTTTAAAGGGACTTTTAGCTATTATAAAGGGCCATTCATTTCATTTTGGGTTGTTGTAGTACTGGTCTGGATTTTATTTGCAAGGACAGACCAATTTAGCATCAATTATAAATCTAATGGGTTGCCAAACGAACAACATCTTCAGCTGTCTAATTAGTCAACTTGCGACCCTTTCATCTAAACTGATTCTCTCTTGACCCTGTGTTTTGGTTGCCTTTGAGGTCTGAGGCTCAGAGCCGACAACTTGTAAACTTTTGTACGTCATTCGTTTGAAAGCCTCAATGATTCCAATTACTCAAAACAACAGCATAAGACTTAACCGCCCCCATGACATCTTTTTTTTTACATTTCCTAACAACATTCCCCCATGCACAGTCGAAGCACAACCAACACAATGTTCTTTCACATGAAGACAGTGAGCCAAAAGTTACATTGTGTTGCTTTAAGATCATGAAACTGCTTTTCAATAATTCATTCTTAAGTTAAGAGGGTTGACATTTTAAGCTGTGAAATAAGTCACTGACTTATAAATGTTCACAGGTAGCCAAAGCAGGTCACTCAAACGGTGAAGAAAAACAAAAAATGGCAGAAAACTAGTTCTACAGTTGCTCTCACTAGGGTCACTGTCCTGAATGCGGAGCTGTGTTGACCTGCCAAAGGTCAGCTTCAAAAACACATTTAAAAAGGCTCCCAAGCACAAAGACTTCCCTGATTCTGTGTTGTTGACTTTAACACACAGCGGCCCCTGGCTCCTGAACCCGCCGGCCTTGAGGGAGGAGTCCAACAACGTTTCTTGAGTGAAGTTCTCTCAGCAGGTGGAACTTCAAACAGGTCTCAGACCAGAGCCACCTCTGGAGGCCAGCCAGGGATCGGATGGCTGTTGTGGGGGCTGTCCTCGGTTTGACCCACTGGAAAAAAAGCGGGCTTGTTCCACACAATTGCAGCTCCCTATGTTAAAATAACACCATAACGTCCGGGAGGGTGCACCCTGAATCGCTGCCCCCCCACACACAAACGCCCCGCTTCATTGGTTCCTGCCTTTAAAAGAGAAATGCTTGAGCTGCAACTGAATGTGTCGGAAAGTATGTACAGAAAAGAGTGTGTGAAAGCGACGTTTGTGACATCAAAAGTGTGAGATAGTGAGAGTGAACCAGTGTCTTTGTTCTTAGACTGTTCAATTTAGTTTTTGCATAAAATAAGCACCTCCATTGCATACAATAAACACCTCCATGTCTAAGTCCGAAGATGAACATCAGATACATTTCTTTAGTACTCAGTTAACATACTTTAAGGAATGCAAAGATGTCCATGTAGAAGATGACCATCTTGTCTTTTTTGGGTCACTGATTCATGACCCAAACTTGACCCTTCTTCTCTGACAGAGTCATCAGAATGAAAACATCCTGCAGTGGGGTGGCTGTTCAATGCCTGAAACATGTTCAGCAACAAGGCTTTCCATCTCATTGGCTCGATTTCAAAAGGCCCAGCGGAATGCAAAACATGTATCAAATGTGCTGAGCAGACCAGAGCAGACAGAACAGCCTTGACTGCTCACTAACATATCACTGGATCTGCTGGATCTTCTACTGAGGAGTAAAGTGGAAATGTGAGCTTAAATGCAGTAATCAATAAAATAAAAAAAATTGCCAAATGGGTTTAAGATAGATAATTCACCAAGAATTGAAAATGCTGTCATAATTTGCTCACCCTCATGTCTATCCAAACCTGTATGCATTTATTTCTTCTGGGGAAAACAAAACAAGATATATTGACATATTTATATACAAGATATATTAATATATAAGATATATAAATGTTTGTAGCTTAGCCATTTTGGTGGCTGTTGGCTTCCACTGTATGAACAAAAAAATGATCCACAAGAGAATGAAACTCATACAGTTTTGGAATGACATGACGATGAATAAAGGATAACAAAATTGTATTATTTATTTATTTTTTGATGAACTATCCCTCGACTTTGGTCATGTCTTAGACCAGAGGTGACTTCAAAATATGTTGAAACCCTCCTGAGAGAACCCTCTTTACTAAAAAATAAAGGTAGCTCTTAGTTTTCATGTTTAATGTCCATTTTTATAATGAATTACAATAGTAACTGCACTTATGTTGATAGTTTATTTAAATTTGATTAAATTGATTAATTGTCAACATAACTAATGTTGATCACTATTAGATTAATGTTTGATGATGTAAAAAATATGGTTGACACTAATCACGATTAATCATGATTTCTGAATTTAGAAATAAATTAAACTGTAATAATAAGCAGTTTTCTAAATGAGTCAGAGATTATTGTATTAAATATACAGAACATCCCCCCAAACAATCCCAATTTTAAAACCCCTGTTGTAGACTGTCCCAAGGAAAATGCTCCAGCTGATTCGCTAACTGATAACTGATCTAGTAGTTTATACATAGAGTCATTTATTTTAGGGTACAGTATGTTGTAGAAGTCTTGTTTCTGACTGTGAATGTGTCTGTTAAATGGGTTGTATTGCTTTCTATTTGGTATCAGTCATTCAGGCGATAAAGCATTGAACAAATGTTTGACAACAATGTGTTTTCAATCAATTTCCAGTGCATGTAAAGCTTTGGGAAATCAGTGAAATTTAGACACTACAAACCCACTGAAGACGTGTCAAATGAAATCGACCCTGAATGAGGTCCAGAAACTTAACTAGATTTAAATGTGCAAATGAAAAGGCATGCTTTTAAGATGTAGAATCTATTTCAGTGTTTGGTGTACTGCTATGATGAAGGAAATTCCAATGAACACAACATAGTCTAATTTCTTTCTAATTCAGCCAGATCACGTGTGTCTTCTAGGGAACACAAAATCCATTTAAAAGTGCGCTGATATCAAAGGCCTTGTACAAATGTTCTCATCAAAGCAGTCAGACAAAGAGAAAAAGACTCAGGCGTCCTGACTGTGATAGTGCGTTTCATCAATACAGCAAAAGAGGAAAAGAGGACGCACACGCTCATACATTCATGTTCTTTATGTTAGCAAATTGCATATTTTCTTGGAAAAAGGAATATGAAGAGAGATAATGACTGTGAAGAATAAAGACACAATAAAAGGCCATTTCTTTGTGATCGACGAGGAACCCATTTGAGATGATGCAGTGAGGAAACGAGGAAAGGGAGTGAATGCTATTTGATCTGATGCTGATTATCCAGCAATTTGAATTGGTGATATGAACTCAAGATAATCTTCGGGGGGGCTATTTGAAACAGGGGAGAGGGGGCGTAGTCCCAGATGAAAAATATCTGGGTTTCAAAAAACACAGCAGGTATGTAGGTCACCCTGACTACCATCTCCGGTCCTGAAAGGCCTCGGCATTGTGAAGGACACCGGTTAGCAAGCAAAGCACTGGTCATTAGAGCCGGCCTTTCTAATCCAGTCCTGGAAAACTCACCAGGCCTGCTGCAGGTTGTCATTTAAAGTCCCGTGTGTGCGCTCCAGAGGAGCTCAGAGGGCTCAATTGGCCAAAATTGCTCCTCTGGAGACTTCTGACTTCTGAACGTAGCTGATTTTGAGTTCCTTTAGAGTTCCAAGGTCATTCAGCTGCGACGGCGACTCGTTTTAGGAAAATTGTGAAGCAGTCTCAGTTAAAAAAAAGCAAGTTTAGACTGGCGTGAATTTATGTTGGTTTGGTGCTGGTCCATCACCATAGACTTGCTGTTCACTAGCATGGTATTTCTGGTTGACCAAAGGAAGACTTGGACATCCAAGAACATCTAGCCATGCTAATGGTAGCCCATAATGAATCTGAAAAAAAAAAATTTTTTTTTTTTTTTTTTTTTTTTTTTTTTTTATGATGAAGTCAAGTAGCTTCGAAAGAGATGAGTTTTCAGCTTTCAGCAGCTTTCAGAACATGAAATCAAGCAAAAAAGAACAATAACCTTAGGTGGTCAAATTCTACCTTTGTTTGGCTGATGGTATCATGCAAATAAGGCTTCAGTGTTGTTGGATCTTACAGGTTCTACCACCCTGGCGAGTGTTTATGGCTTCGTGGTTCTGTGGCGCTAGTTAGCTACCAAGATTCATCTATATCCTCGAGTCAAGAGCAGGTGATGGTTGAAGCAGCGGTCGGATTATTTTTGCAAAGTAGATGGTGTTGAAACCAATCAAATGTGTAAGACAAAGACCTTCCCATCCTGTCACCAGTACAAAGAAAATGCGAGATTGTTCCTTTTAGTGCTGCTTTAACCAGTGGGGAAATTGGTGAAACACAGTTTTGTGTTCAATTTAGTTGCTGAATTAAAAAAAAATATATATCAGCTGTCAGCCCCACATTACTTTACCCATCCATAAATTCAAGAGCCGAATTATCGCTTGATAGCGAGCATGTGGTTATTGAGGGACAGTACTCTTTTTAATCGCCCGGCAGAACAAGCAGTCCATAAAGATGTCAAGACATTGTTAAATATTCATGGAGACAAATTAAGTAATGAATTAATGGACACATGAGTAATGGCCGGCTAATGTGATTAGAACAGACAAGTAATGCCCTTTGCCAGATCAATCTAGCTCAGAGCATTAACCTGCAATACATCTTCCTCTCCCACATCGCTGTGATTTACACTGTGCTCTGTGCGCTGGAACGCTACATTGAGAAATGATTCAGTTTTTTCACAAAACATGCTATTACTTTGTTTTGTGTGCCTTGTTAAAAGAGCTATTTAGGTTAGGACAAATTAAGGCACTTGAGATAATTTTTTTGTTGTTGTTTTTTATCTTCCTTGGTCACGCAAGACACTGTTTGTTCTAATTGTGCAATTTATTGAGGAGAGGTGGGCTATTACTTTTCTAATTGTTGTATGGTGTAAAGTAAAACTGAAATGAATGAATGAATGAATGAATGAATGAATGAATGAATGAACGCACATTACTTTACCCATCCATAAATTCAAGAGCCGAATTATCGCTTGATAGCGAGCATGTGGTTATTGAGGGACAGTACTCTTTTTAATCGCCCGGCAGAACAAGCAGTCCATAAAGATGTCAAGACATTGTTAAATATTCATGGAGACAAATGAAGTAATGAATTAATGGACACATGAGTAATGGCCGGCTAATGTGATTAGAACAGACAAGTAATGCCCTTTGCCAGATCAATCTAGCTCAGAGCATTAACCTGCAATACATCTTCCTCTCCCACATCGCTGTGATTTACACTGTGCTCTGTGCGCTGGAACGCTACATTGAGAAATGATTCAGTTTTTTCACAAAACATGCTATTACTTTGTTTTGTGTGCCTTGTTAAAAGAGCTATTTAGGTTAGGACAAATTAAGGCACTTGAGATATTTTTTTTGTTGTTTTATCTTCCTTGGTCACGCAAGACACTGTTTGTTCTAATTGTGCAATTTATTGAGGAGAGGTGGGCTATTACTTTTCTAATTGTTGTATGGTGTAAAGTAAAACTGAAATGAATGAATGAATGAATGAATGAATGAATGAATGAATGAATGAATGAATGAATGAATGAATGAATGAATGAATGAACGAGCCAATCAATCAATCCAATAGACTTTCATGGACTCTTTTGAGTCCTTTCGGTTTTTGGGTTTGTATAATTTTTTGTTAAGTAGATATTTGTTTTAGATAGAAAGAAAGAAAGAAAGAAAGAAAGAAAGAAAGAAAGAAAGAAAGAAAGAAAGAAAGAAAGAAAGAAAGAGAAAATATGGCATTATGGCAGTCAAACACAATTCACATTTTCATTAATTCATTAATTAATTCATTCATTCACAAATAAATAAACACGTTTTTTTGTGGTCGTGTGTTATTTAGTCTTTGGTTATTTATATTTTATGAATGTTCACCAGTGTACTGTTCTGTTTTATTTGATGATCATTATTATTTGAATAAATGAATGAAAATAAATAAATCATTTCCATTTTGTATGTTGAAGTACTGAAATAACTCAAATTAAATAAAACAAACTAAAACTTAATAAAAACCTATATAGACATAATAAAAAAACTAATAAAATGACAACATTACTACAACTGTAACTAAAACTAAAATAGATAACTAATACAAATCAAACTACATTAGTTTATCAGTAATCCTAAAAAAATAACACTGAGCTAAACACACATGCTAAAATAACAACTTACTGACACATAGTAAGAAATGGTTATAAAACAACTGAAACAGAAGTGAAACGAGTAGTATAGGACATAGTCTATCTCAGACCAACAACTCAGGTAAGCATTTCAGGTAAGTAATACAAGTTATACAAAAATGATTCAGGTTAAATGATACATCAGTGGACTTCCCTATTACACAATAATATTAAAATTGAAACAAATTGAACTGAAACAAATGATTTAAACATTAAATCATGTAAACTGTAGTGTGACATTAAAATGTAATACATTTAACTAACTATTATTATTATTATGTTTATATATATTTAAATTATATTAAATCAATTCTTTATTAATTCATACTTCAAAAACCAAGAATCATTTTCTCCCCCACATGGGAATATGTGTGAAGTACCTTTAGACACTCTGATCAATACACTGCTCTCAAACGCACTCTAGAGGTTAGCGGTGGTATTACAGAAAGCCATTTTTTCCTTGATATGCTATCCCATAACCCCACAAAGGGGTTGGACAATGATACCCCGGAGATACTAGTGTTTATGAGTTTGTGGTGCGCTCGGGGCGCTAAAGTAAGGTGAAAGGGATGTGATACATGATGAGTGTTAGAATTACACAGAGGCTGCAGAGAACGAGATAAATACGAGCAACATTGCATTTTATTAGCGAGTGTCTATGGCTTTGATATAGTGTCTGCAGTCGTCTCTCGGTTTAAACCCCCCGTTCCCCTGTAGCTTTATTAAGCTAGGCAGCTGAGCGCTGTCTGTTCCTCAAACAGACCTCCACTCCCCCACCTCACACACACACACACACACACACACACACTGAGCAGCTGCACACACTATCTCAGTTTTGTCCCTCGTTTTGAAGTTCACTTTGTGTCCTACACTGATCAGGGCCACAGGCAAAATATCAACTCCAGTAATGACACTAGCAAACAGTGAGAGAGTTTATTTACATGGGTAAAGGGAAAGACACTTGTTTGAAGGCTTCAGAGAAAACAACATCCCTGCATTTGGACACAGCGTGGTTTCTGTCTGATTGACTGAGTGGACAAAGTTCTCGTAGTCCTCTTTTTGTTCGCCGGCTTTTGAAATTCTCCCGGTCTGGGAATGGAACGCCTGTGGCAGAGGATGATAAATTAGAGGTACATACATTTCCCAAAAATCTGTCGGCGCACATCTCTCTATGACGAGATTCTCTGAGATGGTATAAAGACGGACGGCTCAGATTAATTTCCCAAAAAATGAAGGGACAAAGAAAGTGTCACGCTCCAGAATCATATATTCATGGGCAAAACTGCATGCTATTGATATGGTTCATCATGTCTGCGTTGGCAACGTAATATATAGCTTTATTTCACTCGGTGAGCTAATTCTGGAGAAAATAACATTTTAAAGAAACACTTTATCATGTCGTAAACAATTCAAACAGCTATAATGTGTTATATATTGTAAACGCAATATGCGTTTACTGCATTCATTTTGATCACACCAGCCTGATGATGGATCTAAATCATGAAAATTGTGAAACGTAAATGAAAATGTGACATTATTCAAATGATGCCACTTTAATGTACTTAAATCTAAATGACCAGATTTCTGAAATGCTGTCATCACTATATAAATGGCTCATAAAATTCAAAACGTACCTCTATATTTATCAATGCTTATTTGCTTCATCTCATTTCCCCGGCTTCAAAAACAGAATTTACATGCAGTGTAAATAGCAATGCAAGTCATTACCTTTCATTTAATATTCTATTTAAAATACCTCTAAATTGAACTATTTAGCTTGTCCTGCACAACATATTGTTTATTACTGTGTAGATATTCCTACTTTGTTTCGATAGTCCACTTTAAACATTCTACTAACTATAGAACACTAACTAGACACTGCACTTTTTAATGGTCACCTCAGTCTAAAAACTTCTTTGCAACTACATGTCAAGTAACTCTCACTAATTTGCAATTGCATGTCAACTATCTCTCATTAGAGTATTAGTAGACTCTTAGAATATGCTGACATGTACTTGCAAAGTTACATGTCTAAAGTGGACTATCGGAATACTCTTTATTAACCTCCTCTGGTCCCAGAACCATAAAATGCTTGAGGTCCTCTGTGCTATAAACATTGTTCAAATGCTCTTCAAATGGCTTGTTGTAAATGGGATGGGGGATGACACATGCTCTGAGAGCCCTCTTAACCTCCTCTTATGTGAAGTTACTTATAGAATGTCCTGAAGGTAAGAGCACAGCAGTGCAGACGAGCGCTACAGTCGACTGTACTGGAGTAATCTCTGCACTCCACACCTACCACTGACAGCAGCAAGACCTCATGAAGATCTCTGGACCTTTAGACAGCAAAGAGAAAAACTCAGAAGGAAAGAAGGTGCTTACCGTGGCACATGCATAGGCAGTTATGTAAAGGAATAGTATGAATCATTATTTAACCTATTGGAAACTGTATCTTCATTTAACCTGTAGAACACACACCAATAATTTTGCTGAATATCTGAGCTGCTCTTTTCGATGCAATACAAATGAATGAGGAGTCCTCATTTCTAAGTCGCTTTGGATAAAAGCGTCTGCTAAATGACTAAATGTAAATGTAAATGTAAAAATTCAGCTTTGCCATATTAGGAATAAATATTATTACTATATTTTATCAAATACATGCAGCATTAAATGCATGCTCACCACTCACCACATGCTCACCAGCGTATACAGCAATCAGTAATACAGTATTTTTTTCCCTTTCTTTCTTTCTTTCTTTCTTTCTTTCTTTCTTCCTTTCATTCTTGGTCTTTTTAGGTTGCTTAATGCTTGGTTTCAGGGTTTTGGTGAGGAATTTTCCCACAAGGTTTTTATTGGGGTACTCAAATATAAAGTGGTTGATAGAGAAAAGGTGTGTTTATTAAATTGGAACAGCAAAGCTTGCAATGTGGGAAACAAGGGAACTTGGTTCAACAGATGAAGAAATAATGTGTATGGTAAAAAAGGATACAATGTATCCTTATATATATATATATATATATATATATATATATATATATATATATATATATATA
>NW_015505277.1:1935078-1968001 GCF_001515645.1 Sinocyclocheilus grahami | reverse complement strand
AAAATGTCTATATATATATATATATATATATATATATATATATATATATATATATATATATATATATATATGTATATATTAGTCAGTATACATTATTAATTATTATATTATTATTATTATTAATATTAATATTTTTTATTTTTTTAGAAATGTGGGCTATTGATTAGGTTTTATGTGTTATTGAAGATAGAGTTTTATTTTTTACTTTTTATTTTATTTTAATTGTTGTTGAGATAAAATTATACATGTAACAATGCTGTTGTAAATCCTGGATTTACTGTGATAAAGGTCTGTTCAACCTCTTTCTTCCTCTCTTTCTTCCTTTCTTTCTTTCTTTCTTTCTTTCTTTCTTTCCTTCTTTATTTCATCTAAGTGACACCTCATTTTTGGATGAGACTACTCTTTTAAAAGTAATTAATTTATAGTATTTTTACCTGAGGTGTGTTTGCAATTACTTTTGTTAAATTTTTATATATATATATATATATATATATAAGTGCACTCGTAATTTTGTCTCTCCATTAAATGTGTTATGCCTACTATGCATACAGTAAATTAATTCTAAAAAAAAAATAAAAAATACATACAGATGAAGATTCCAGTCATATTTAGCCAAATAAAAGGTTTATTTTACACAGAGCATGTCGCCTCATGCACCTTAAAATGTCATGTTTAATAAAATGTTACTTGCCATTTCCATGTAATTATTTGGGAAATTTGCTAGCATTTTCTTTGTAAAAACTGTTTCTACACCAAATATACCCGAGTGTGTGGATTGACAGATTCTGATGAATTGACCAACCACACACACTTTTCTGTAACTATTACCCATATGATCAAACATGTCTGGTTAAATTGATAACTGATGACAAATATAGCTGTTAATATTATTTCTACAATGACATCTGTAACCAAAAGCATTTACTTTTGTATGACGATCCAATCGCACTGATAAAGTTCAAGACCACCGTCATAAAAGCTAGTGAAACAAACAAAACATAGTTTACGTATTTTTAAACAGTGCCCAGTGACTTAATACGAAGCACGCATTTGTTGCTATCATTGTCTCTAACTTCAACATTTGAAACCGTTCATGAATATTCCACAATTCAGAGAAGAACTTCACAAAGACGCGCCACTGCTTATGTGATCTGCTCATGTTCCTGTAGCAGAAGGACACAAGCTCTGAGAAACACCTCATCTTCAGCATTGAACTTACAGCCCTTGCTCAAGAAATCCTCGGCTCAGGCCTAATGGCTTCTATCATAAATATCAAAGCTGGAAAGGTTATGTTTAGATGGATACTTCTTTTTGTCCTTTTTAGAGTGTGTTTGACTGATACTGCACTCGGGCTAATAGACGCCGCCTGATGGAAGAGGTTTTGGTGCGACTGCGTTAACAAGCAGGTTACATGTGGAGGTAAAGCAGCGCACATGAAATATCAATGCTCATGTAAAGGTTACTTCAATATAACTTTCCACTAATGCAGCTTTGTCTATGTGAACGAGCGGCGAAGGAAGATACTACACATGGATTGCATGCATGCACTTGCACTTCTAGTTAGAGCAGGGTGACGTTTTTCACATGTGATCTATGACGTGTAATGCAAATCATTGATAATCCATTATTATGCCTTCATCAACTTGGAGCATGATAGCCATCAGCGTTGCAGTACGCCTGTCAAACCCATGTATATAATGACTTTATTACATAGCAATAATAAAGCAAGCCGTTCCCTCAGGGAAGCGCTCCAAATTAAATCAATACTTGACCCTATGTCTATTGTTCACTGTGACCGATCTCAAGGGATACCAGAGAAACCCACGTGTCCTGAGAACTGACGTTTTTTTATTTTATTTTTTGCAGGTTGAATTGTCAGCGAACAAAAACAATACCTTTCCCTGGACTCCGGCTCCCAGGTGCCCATTAGCGGAGACCTTTGGGGACGTAGTAGAATCTCCCGGGCAGGTCTTTCTGCCGCATCGAGTAAATGGGTCATTAGAGATGACACTAATGTATGATGCTGATTACCGGCCACACGCTTCCCTGCCCACCGATTCTGACCACACGACACCTGACCCTTCCACCGCTCCGGCTGCATTAGGGGTAAATGATGAGGAAAAAGATGTGACCTTTCGGTGTGCGGCAGAGACTGTCGACGTCCTGAGTGCGTTCGCCCTGCTACTCGATGAATGAGTTGTTCTGAGAGTTTGTCTTGAGTTGCAACTTCAGAGGATAGTTTTGCAGTGGAATAATGATATTGGCTTATATTAGTTTAAATTTGCAAACTGTGCAACTGCTGTAATTTGACACATTTCAGAGTTAGTATATTCAAAATGTAGAGCAGGACTCAATGTAAAGTGGGCGATCTCTGCTATGAGAAAGTCAGTTAGCAATGCCATATTAGTATTATTGAGCAGAATTACACAAATAATGTCTGCCGTCGAAATCACACACTATTTGAGTAGTTACATCTTTTGAATGAGAACTACTTTGCAATCATTAAAAAAAGTATGTTCTATATACATTCTAGGAATGCAATCTGTTTGTCATGTGACCTATAGCCTCAGATGCACACTTTAAAATCTCACCAAAAGTAGTAAGTCATCCAGGTACTTTTCACCTATACTGTTTTATGAGTATGTGGATATGGTCATATTTTCACATACTGTTTTTCACCTAATATGTGCAGCAGGGAAGTATGTGATTTTGGATATAGCCAATGACTGTTTTTAAACCCCTGGTCTGTCATTGGTTGTTCAAATAGACAGTCCCACCCCAACTCATGCCATTAGTTGAGTCACTTTTTTTAATTACTAAAAATGTATGTTGTTGATAGAGATAAAGATGAATGAATGAATGAATCTGAAAAGTCTCCTTGGCAACTAACTGAAATAAAATAAGTCAAAGTAGACGTACTAAAATTATAAAAAAATAAATAAAGCTAAATATAAATATAACCCCCCCCCCCCCCAAAAAAAACATAAAAGCACATAACAAAATAATATAAATTTAATAATATAAATGTTCCTCTGGCTCAGTGGTAGAGCATTGTGCTAGCAGCGCGAAGGTTGTGGGTTCAATTCCCAGGGAACACACATACTGATAAAAAATGTATAGCCTGAATGCACTGTAAGTTGCTTTGGATAAAAGTGTCTGCTAAATGCATGCATTTATTTATTTAAATAATACTGAAATCACACTGCACCACAGTGTTTGACAGAATAAACGGTGTATTGGCTTACTTATTTTAATGGAGGGGATAGTGATTGTGATGCTTACAAACAGGACTATAGGCATGTATTTTAAGTTAATATTCCAGGATTATTAAAAAAAAAAATAAACAAAATAACAAATAATCTGGATAATTTGGATTACAGTGAGGCACTTAAATTGAAACTGAATGGGGCCAATCTGTAAACGTTAAAATTAATATTTCAATCGTACAAGACAAGCAATATGCACATTAACATGGTTTTAGTGTGAAAAAATAGCTTAATAACCTTTTCTCTGTAAAGTTATATCAATGTTATAACTTACATACTGCCACAACAATGTAATGCCCAAACACCAAAATGACCATAAAATGATTAGAACAATTTTACAGCTCAATTGTTACTCAAGTTTGAACAGAACAATATAAGCGCTTTTAAACAATTACAAGCTTTACATTTTTCCTTTTAAATATTCCAATAAAAACTCATTCCCAATGTAACCTCCAACCTCCTGTTTATTTTACTTTTTTTTATAAAGTAAACAAATAATTTTTTTGTGCTAATCAACATGATGCCAATGCTGTTGAATGAGCTTAACTTATACTGAACCTGGGAAAGAAGAGACATACATCACCTTTAATCTGAAAGTATAATATTTCTCTCTTTTTTGAGTGAGTGTGTTTTTGTGAGGTGTGTGAAGAGGGTTTCTGTTGATGCTTGTCACACCTACTGTGCGTTGGGCTCCTTGACCTGGCTGTGAGTGAATGTGCAAATGTGTGTTTGTGTTAAGGAGTGTGTATTTGTCTGTCAGGAGAATGCAGTCAGACAAGTGATGTGGGTGAGTATTCCATTAAGCTGATACAGAATACCTTCCCAGCATGCCTCTGCCTGTCTTCCAGGATCAGGCCTGTCAAAGCCAGGGGCCAGAGTGATGGAGCGCTCCCACTATGGTGCATGCCGCCCTGGTTTTCACCCGTGCTCGACCGCTGATGCACCACCACTGGAGGCCAGCGGACCTCACAATGTAGTCCAGATGTAGAAGTGTGTACAGTAGAATCATGGGAGCACGCCAGCTTCTACCTCTGGGTCAGGGGAGTGGTTGAAAGCAGATTATGATATTATTTCCCCTCTGTCCTTGACTGACGGTGTCTGGAGATTGCACTGTTTCCATTACAGCTACAGCACTTACGCCAATTTTTCAAGTCTGTCAGGCAGTAACATGTTGTGGCCAAAACTTCCCCAGTGGAGGCCTGGACTGACCACTCGGCATAAAGAAACATCTCAGAACAAGAGTTCAAATGGTTACAGTTTATTCTGATAGTCTGCTTTAGACATTCTACTAACTATAAGTTACTTTGTAACTACATGCCAACTAACTCTCTGTATAACTATATCTTTATAACTCTTATTAGAAGTCAGAGTTAGGGGTAGTAGAACTATTGTTTCAACGGTATAGCCACACACCTTCAAAATAAAGGTTCCAAAATGGGTTTTTCTTTCTTTGCAGTAATGCAATTGGGGGTGGGGAGGGTGCTCCCAATTTTTGGAGTTTTTAAAAATAACGATTTTCATTAACGTGAAGAACATTTTAATAATCTGAAGAACTTTTTTTTCCCACTACAAATAACCTTTTCTAGAATGGGAAGATTCCATGAATATTAAAGGTTCTATTTGGAACCATCAATGCCAAAGAACAACTAAAGGCTGGAATACACTACACACCTTTTAAAATCTAAAAAGGATGGAAAAAACATCATACACTTAACGTCTGTCACGCCACGGTATGTGGGGGCAGGCAGGACGACAAGGAATCCAATAATGATTTTTAATGTAGACACGTCAGAGTCTCTCTCTTACTTACACTTACACTTACACACACACACGCGCACGCACGCACACGCACACGCACACACAATAACCGACAAACTAGAATACAAGAGACAGGAACTGATATAGGGCAGATAACGAGGGGCAGACAGGTTAACACAATGAGGTGATTAACTAATAATGAGAACAGGAACAACCAAATAAGGACACAGAGGGAGAAACTACAATCAACAGTCCACAGGGGTGTGACAACGTCTTTGTAAATATTCACATATGAAAAACTGGCCATCATACACTGAAGGACTGAGGATCATTAATTATCAGACTTTAAAGTCCTTCCAATCACAACAAACTCGCACAGAAGCATGTGCCTTGTTGCTAGGACCCACGTGACAAAGGAAAATGATATGCATCCAAAAATGGCTTAAAATGTCAAACATTTTTTTGAGATCCTCCGACTGGATGGAATCAGAGTCTTTAGCTAACAAATTGGAGTCTGTAACCATTCACTACGCAATTTTCTATGAAATATGTCAACTCAAATCCTGCAGACTCCAAATATGTCAACTCACTCTTATTAGATACCTGGTCTCAAGGCAAAAACGAACCTGGGGGCATTTTTTCACGAGACGCGAAATACGTACCAATAAGTACATATCAATGCAGTTTCCAAATGAAATGAACACTAGAGGCAGTAAAACTCCGACACATTGTATTCCTTTTCACACAAATGTACAGAGTTTTGATTAATAAAGTGTAATTTTCGCACAATTACTTGAAGAATATTATGTTATGACTTCAAAACTATTTTAATATGCTGGGAGATTTGAAAACCGATGCGTTTGAATGTTAGCATTGCACATATCCAGCGTCATATCTATGAGTTTTCATAGACGGTAGGTTTGTTCGGAAGCTCACGGAGTACGGCGACGGTTCGAATCCCGTGTAACTACGGTTCGACAAAACTGTTCAAATCTGCATATAAGGAAGTTCAAATGGCACGGTTGCATAAACAAATGTGTTTTTATATCGGTTTTGCATTTGTTAACACTACAGGAACTGATATAGGGCAGATAACGAGGGGCAGACAGGTTAACACAATGAGGTGATTAACTAATAATGAGAACAGGAACAACCAAATAAGGACACAGAGGGAGAAACTACAATCAACAGTCCACAGGGGTGTGACAACGTCTTTGTAAATATTCACATATGAAAAACTGGCCATCATACACTGAAGGACTGAGGATCATTAATTATCAGACTTTAAAGTCCTTCCAATCACAACAAACTCGCACAGAAGCATGTGCCTTGTTGCTAGGACCCACGTGACAAAGGAAAATGATATGCATCCAAAAATGGCTTAAAATGTCAAACATTTTTTTGAGATCCTCCGACTGGATGGAATCAGAGTCTTTAGCTAACAAATTGGAGTCTGTAACCATTCACTACGCAATTTTCTATGAAATATGTCAACTCAAATCCTGCAGACTCCAAATATGTCAACTCACTCTTATTAGATACCTGGTCTCAAGGCAAAAACGAACCTGGGGGCATTTTTTCACGAGACGCGAAATACGTACCAATAAGTACATATCAATGCAGTTTCCAAATGAAATGAACACTAGAGGCAGTAAAACTCCGACACATTGTATTCCTTTTCACACAAATGTACAGAGTTTTGATTAATAAAGTGTAATTTTCGCACAATTACTTGAAGAATATTATGTTATGACTTCAAAACTATTTTAATATGCTGGGAGATTTGAAAACCGATGCGTTTGAATGTTAGCATTGCACATATCCAGCGTCATATCTATGAGTTTTCATAGACGGTAGGTTTGTTCGGAAGCTCACGGAGTACGGCGACGGTTCGAATCCCGTGTAACTACGGTTCGACAAAACTGTTCAAATCTGCATATAAGGAAGTTCAAATGGCACGGTTGCATAAACAAATGTGTTTTTATATCGGTTTTGCATTTGTTAACACTATCGGGTAGGTTTAGGGTTGGGTTTGGTGTAGGGCATATTTCCAATACGATAGAGCATTAACTTTTAGCGACAGCCCCCGGATATTTTAATTCTGAACCGCCGCAATACGTACCTGAAGCAACCTAATAAAAACACAGCAATATGTACCTATATCAACGTAATAAAAACGTCACGTATTGAACGTATTGAATTGTGGTTTTAGCATCACTCAGTGGACATTTCTCTTTGAAACTGCGGCGAAACCTACAGTAAGGTACGTAAAACCGGTGTTGCATAAAAGCACCCAGAGATACATATTTTTATGAGACCAGGTTGCTTATTAGAGTATTACCAGACTGTTAGGTTAGAGTTAAAATGGAAGCGAAGCAATCAGTCAAGTTTAATTAAATAATTTAGTAAACTGATTTCCACTTGAATAAAAAAAAAAAATATATATAACAATTAATCTAACCATTTTAAAGAAAAAAATATGTTTTGTTACAGCTTTTGGAGCAAGGGTACCGCCATCTTGCAAAACCACAGCATGTGACATCATGGGGTTGGTTTGCACCATTAGCCAGTGGAGCAATATAAGTATTTCTTTATTTTTTGAACAAACAAATGTTATTTTAACACACAAATGTTTTTGGTTGTAATTTGTATGAATATCCGGTAACACTTTACTTCAATAGTCCACTTTAGACATTTTACTAACAGTAAGTAACTTTGCAACTACATGTCAACTAGCAGTCATTAGAGTATTAGTAAACTGTCTGCTTAATATCTTCTAAAACTTTATTTTGTTGGGTCAACAACATACAACATACTGACTATGAGAAACTTTGCAAGTATATGTCAACTTATTCTACTAACCCTAAACCTACCCTAACAGTCTACTCAGAGTTAGTAGACATGTAGTTGCAAATTAATTAGAATTTGTTGACATGTAGTTGACATGCAGTTAAAAAGTTATTTATAGTTAGTAGAATGTCTAAAGTGGACTATCGAAATAAAGTGTAACCGAATATCCAACATCAAATTGTCTACATCACTCAGTTTTGATCCTGGTATCCCAAACATTGTTTTCATAATGCAAGGCACAATGCGATGTAAACAAACAACGCTTCATAAAATATCGTTCATGTCGCATCTTATTGTTATGTAAGATCTTTCAGACATATTTGCATTACAATGGTTTGTTCACCAGTAGTGGTACGCAACATATTTTATGATCGCCTGCGAATACAATTAGCTTACCTGCTGTTAGCAGGATGTTAAGTCTAATCACGTATCTGAACGATATGGCAGCGCTGCTTCATCAAGAAAGTTTATCATTCATTTTAAGCCATTGAAGTGCAAGACAACGCGAAAAATATTTTAATGCGGTACTCGCACACAGCAAAACGTGCACAAAAAAAGCAAGCTCAGACAGCACACAAGTATCAAACTGAGTTCTCTTTCGTGTCCTCTTTAGCAGACGCACACAAAATCATGTCAGAATGGCTCTTTTGACGAGTAGTCTCGTAATAACGTATTGTTTCTGACTCGCTCTTCACCCCAAACGGGTTTACGACTTCTTCCACCCATAACGGTAGTAGCTACTGTATCGGCTCAAATGCATAAGCAATTAGATTATTGTGGGCTCAACAATCCTTTCAAGTTCGTCTTCCTCCATTAAAAAACAAGCATGTGCTCAAAAAGTAAGATTAATTCAAAAATAAATGATTATATTGCTTCAGTGGCCAACTGCTTTACTTCCACTTTAATGTTAGTTGAATATAGGCAGTCAAAACTGGATGAGAAGTGCAGCACTGTGCATTTAGTTCAAGGCGGCAGTCCAAAATAGTGAATGTAATAACTAATCAGGCAAAAGTGTAGTTCAAAGACAAACAAAGTGATGTCGATGAGTTTGAAGTTAGGTGTTTGAAAAAACAATCTGGGACAAATATAATGTAATGCAACGAAAAAAATATGTGCATAAGTGGTGTTCTGTAGAAATTTTGAACAGCCTCATGAATCATAGCTGGTGACTTTAGGGTTCACTCACTCACAGAAAACAATATGTTCCCATTTTAAAGACTTGGTATAGCGCTTCACTTTTTGTCCAGTTTGTGACTCGCTCAAGTTGACATGCATTTCCAAAGTTACTTGCAGACAGTAGAATGTCTGTTTTTGGACCATAAAATAATGTTGGCAAATATTAAGCAGACAGTCTAACAATACTAACATAAAGACTGATAGATAGTTCAGTGTGCGACCCCTTAAGTTGACATATGGTTGCAAATTAATACAGTTAGTAGAATGTCTAAAGTGGACTATCAAAAATAAAGTGTTGCACTTCAAATCCTACCAGAAGTAGGAAGTTTTTATGTGCCGTGCTCTTGCAAATCAGTACAGCACCAAACGTCGACTCAAAATCGTTTTTTTTTAAATGCAAAGTGTATTTATCTTATGTGAGTTTAAAAGCTCCCAAGTTTATTTTGTGCAATTATTGTGATATTAGTGCGAGCATTTCCCTACTAAATGAGGTGGAGCAGTTTTGTTTATGCTAAGGGAGAAATATTAATCTTTAATACTTCGCGTGGGATGGGGTTGGCAGATTGACCCAGTAAGAGTCGTGTTCGGGTGGGGGTGGGGGGTCTCCATGAGAGATAGAGCTGTGCTTTCTGACAGATGTAATAGTCAAAGTGATTTAGCCGCTAAGAAGACAACATACTCATTAGAGAGCCATCCCTCGAGACCGATTAGAGCAAGAGAGACACAATAGCAACTTTGGTAATTGATACCAACTTTAAGCCATGACACTTATTTAATGATTTTCCAGACAGTCACGAAAAAAGAAACAGGTATCAAATGAACGGCGCAGTGAGATGTTTTTCCTCGCAGATGTTTGGAAATGAATTGTATAGAATTAATACTATCAAAGAGATTGTTTTATCAGAGGGGTGTACCCTGGGAGAATATTGCATCTTAAAAATCATATTAGCCCCATTTTTAGCCTCATATTTGCATATTGCTGATTAAATGAGGAGGAAATAGACAAGCTGTCATCTTTGGATTGTTTTATGATGTGGTAGACGTGAGTTTATCATGCATGGTCATGAGACTGGAGCAAACTCTGAAACAATTCCGACTTGATTCGCCGCAATCATTGCTTGTAATTGCTGACATAGGCTACAATAAAGTTGGAACGAGGATGTTATAAAACAGGAGGGAAGTAATTTTACTCTTATTGAACTATCAATATTTAGATGAACTCTCATATTGCTTTGCTCTGTTAAAACATGTAGGCTAGTGACATAATGGCAATATGTTATTTCCAAAATAATCATCTACATTTGTGCATACTTTTAAAAAGAGCACTAATTACGCAAATAATATACTTTAAAATAAAACACCTAAGTGCCAACTGAATGTAATGTTTTCAAACAGTTAGATGCATATTATTTAAAATGAAATACAAATGTATTCCATTAGTTGAACTTCAGTTCAGTGCATTTTTGACCGACTTATATAGAACATAAGCATGTTTCTATATGTAATTTCATAATTACTTTTATTGTCTTTGAAATATGTCTAAAATGTACTGTTGAATATACTGACAAGCATTTATGGTAAGCTGAAATATGCTTTAATGTCATTTATGTTGAAAATTGCTGGTTATGTATTTAAACATATTTCTAATAACACATTTGTAATAATGCAAATATAAAGTATATTAACTTGACAAATGATAAAAAATTTTGTATCATATAACATACTAGTTACAATTATAAACATGTACTTTACTTGTTGTAGTATGTTAATCAATATATATATATATATATATATATATATATATATATATACAAAAGCATTATGGTTTAAAATGTACTTTACAGTAAACGTTTAATTTGACATTATTACAAAGTGCACTTTAAAGTGTATTCAAGTCTTAAGAACCGATCATGAAAGTGTCTTTAAGGCGCATTTTATTTCATTATTTCATTAATATTATTATATGCATGTACAGTGAAGTGCACATTTAATACTATTAAGCACACATCTTTTTTACAAGGTTGTTGTTTTTTTCTGTGGGATGAAATGAATGAAATATAAATGGGACTTCAAACGATGTGCAGTTGTACTTAGGGTTCAACTCTGCAATAAACAATACAAGGTCAAAGTAAAATAAATAAATAAATTAATTAATCAATCAATCAACGAATAAAAAAAAGGTGTTTGAGCTGAGCTACTGTCACACTATTGATAAATGTAGTGAAAGCTGTGCTACTTTAGTTAACTACTTCTTAACACTGCAGGACAGATTAGCACAACACTATGACTGTCCTTGTAAATAGGCTAATCTCTGGCTACTTTACGTCCTACCATGAACCGTTATGGTCCAGTCGAGCTTCCTTCCTGTGCCAAAAGTGAGCTCATCCTGCAATATGTTCTCAATGTAAATAAATATATTAATGCTAGCATTTTCCAAAATGAAAGCCACCCGTATTACCATTTGTTCCCCTGGCAGGGTAAGTGTTGGAGCTCATGCTTTGGGATTTGGGTTTGGTACAGTTCTCACTGCAGCGGGAGACTGTGGCAATCCGGCTGGGTGGGTAATGATATCAGATGCCTCTCTTCACGACAACAGGTGCCTTGGCATGGCCACTCTCCACCTCCACGCTGGGGTAATGACATCAGCAGCGAGCGCTGTTTAATTATAGTCCTCCAGAGCTCAACCCTATAACCCGACATTGCAAAGTGCAGCTATATGAACTATGATTTAGCATGCTAAAATGTTACCATGTCCAGATCCTGCAAGTCTATTACATGCTTACTGCATTTCCCTTTAAATCAATTATTCTTAAGCTATACATATAAATACATGTATCTAAATTTGAATATTTAAACTACAGCTAAGATACACTTTTCAAATGCGATGTCATAATTACCGTAATTACTAAATGACAACCTGACTCACAGACTCAAATTCAGAATTACAGTTTGTATTTCTATGGCAACACTACAGTGGGGGGAAATGGCATAGGATTTATTTTTACTAGCAATTTCTGAGTGAAAATTGTCAGTTTTAGTTAAATTATTTTTTTTTAAAGTAGAATGGCTGAAATAAACTCTCTTCTTGTAAAAACGTACTCCATCGTACTCCAACAAAAAACTAACAACCAAATGAGTCCGTGTAGTTTGAGAAATCAGTAGACAAAACCACAATACAACAAGTAATGCAGATGACTAAATCATTTATTCATTTATGGTTTATATAGCAGGACATTGGATAATTATTCAACTCTGTGCTCTATGATATGACTCTATGATAATCTGTATTGTATGTATTTTGTTTACTTTCACATTATTCTAGCATTATTGAGATATTAATAGTGGCCAATTCTAGGAATTAATAAACATAAATATTACAAAATACTCAGATATTGCTTAACTATATTTTCCTGCGGAAGCCAATGCCATTTTGAGTGTTTCTATATGATGTTGGGACAGTCAGGTGGTAAAAATCAATGTTTTTATTTATTTATTTATATATATATATATATATTTTATAATAACATAATTACAAGATCTAAATGGACATGAATGCATTTTACAAATCTTGTTGCATGAACACAACTTCAGCTATGCAAATACATTTAGCTACACTTTTAAGTTACTAACAGATGAAACTTTGCAACCCTTTCAATTATTACAAGGTTCATCTTCAGCTGTTACCGACAGCATTTCCTCCAGGTACTTTTCCAGAACAGGCTAATAGCATTTCCTTTTAAATCAAATATTTAAGTTATTAAAAAATCAAAGCCTTTTAGATGCACTACGAGTTACTGCAATAGCTGCTCATTTGGTTCATCCGTGTGACTAAAACATATTTATGACCATCTGTGGGACTAAGTAATGGTGGTGTTACAATACATGGCTCTTTCCTACTGCATTTCCAACAGCATGTGATGGCAGCATTTATTAGCATTTAGTTGATATACATAAAATGTACAGTCTTTTCCAGGAAATGGACCAAGATTTTTGACGTGCAACCTAGCTGGAAATCGGAAGACGGAAATCACCGTTAATGGCTTTGTTGACTAATTAAAATAAAGGGTCACACTTTTGCTATTAACAAGATATGACAGAAGAAAGATATATTAT
Organism: Sinocyclocheilus grahami; assembly: GCF_001515645.1. Lineage (NCBI taxonomy): Eukaryota > Metazoa > Chordata > Actinopteri > Cypriniformes > Cyprinidae > Sinocyclocheilus > Sinocyclocheilus grahami. Next base: position 1,954,838 of record NW_015505277.1, on the reverse strand, counting down.
CAATTCATTCATTCAGCTGCTCTGCTTCTGTCCATGTCTAGGGTTTTGTTTGGATCAGGTTTTTTGGCATATACAACTCAAATCTATTTAATTTGTTCTGGTCTGAAGAGCAAAAGCCATAGAACTATACAAACCCAATCAAAACGTGATTTGATTGTTTGGTCAGATTGGATTTCAAGTACTTTTTCCTGTTTGGAACATGGGCCATAAAATGTGTGCAAAGTCTCAAATAGTGAACCCATTTTTGGACCCAGAATATGCATAGATATGTAAAATGTTCTCTCTTGTGCTTTCAAGATAGACATGAAAAGAAAAAGAAATTCCAAATCTGTCCTTCCTCTCTTTCCACATTGATCGCTAGTATCAGTTGTATGGAAAAACCTCTCCCCTTGTGAAAATAAAGTACACTTCAGGCCTTTTAGATGCACTACGAGTTACTGCAATAGCTGCTCATTTGGTTCATCCGTGTGACTAAAACATATTTATGACCATCTGTGGGACTAAGTAATGGTGGTGTTACAATACATGGCTCTTTCCTACTGCATTTCCAACAGCATGTGATGGCAGCATTTATTAGCATTTAGTTGATATACATAAAATGTACAGTCTTTTCCAGGAAATGGACCAAGATTTTTGACGTGCAACCTAGCTGGAAATCGGAAGACGGAAATCACCGTTAATGGCTTTGTTGACTAATTAAAATAAAGGGTCACACTTTTGCTATTAACAAGCCATTAACTATGACTTTTGCCTCAAGAAACTCCTAATTTGCTGCTTATTATAGATAGTTGTTAATTTTAGGTATTGGGTTGGATTAGGGGTGTAGAATACGGTCATGCAGATTAGGTGCTCATAAGATTATGTGCTAAATACTAATAAACAATCAATATGTTAATCATAGGCATGCTAATAAGCAACTAGTTAATAGTGAGAATTGGTCCCTATACTAAAGTGTCCCCAACTTCATGTTTTAATAAGCAACAGCTCCAAAACAAGAACGCAAACTGCACTCAAACAAGCCATTTGCATAGTGTGCTGAAATCCAATATTCTTTTAAAAAACCAAAACTCTGCTTAATACCTTTGACTCGAATTAAATTTTAATTTCCTTGGCAGACCAAATATGGCCTCCTTCAGTGTTGGCTATTAAATCTACAGTTTGTACCCTCGTTCCTCCCCATCTCCATTTTGTTTCTGTGTTTTCTCTCTGCTATTAGCTGGAAAAGCGGGAGGTTGTGGTCCGGATGCGCAGGGGGTCGTGTGACTGTGTCTGTCTGTACGCTGATGTCTGCTAATCCCTTCAAACAGGCCGGCATGGGCCAGACATGGCTGAGGGCTACAACGGAGCCGTAATTACACACGACCTTCCATTATTGCAGCGATGCAAGCAATTACAGTAGCTGTGCCTTTTTACATGCAAAACAGCCCAAATGAGGGACACAATGACAGCGGATGAGACAGGCTAACAGCAAGGCTGGACTGCCGCCATGCCCATATACAGCTTCAAGATGTGTAGCGAATACATAGTACGCTGAAGAAGAAAAAAATGGAGTAGAAACAATTTTCACTCGGAAATTGTTAGTAAAGCACAAACAATTACAAATAATAGCAAGTAACACATTGAATTAAGCATTAGAACTGAAAAATGAATTAGTATGTATGTGTGTGTGTGTGTGTGTGTGTGTGTGTGCATGTTTATGTGGTTTATGAGGACACAGATTTGTATAATAACATTGGTATTACATGGGTATTACAATGAGAAGGTGATTTATGAGGACATTTGCAGTGTCCCCATAATTCAAAAGGCTTATAAATAATTCAGAATTCGTTTTTTTGAAAATCTAAAAATGCAGAAAGTTTCCTGTGGGGGGTAGGTTTAGGGGTAGGGTTGGTGTAGGCCAATAGGTTTGTAGGTTTGTACAGTTTAAAAACCATTACGCCTATGGAGAGTCCCCATAAACCATAAAAACAAACCTGTGTGTGTGTGTGTGTGTGTGTGTAAACACTATAATATAGTATCTCGATACTGATTCTGATTGGCTGAGCTCAACATTCTATACTATTATTGAGTTATTATGAACTATGTTCAAAAAACTAAAAGAAAAATGAATATTTATAGAAAATGTTATTTTTAAGGATATTACTATAGTTTCATTAAAGCAATAAGGTCACATTATTCCTTACCTGTGATAAAATCACATTAACGGACAGCCTCAATTAGCTCATTAACCTCTTTTTGATTTATTATATCCTGAAAGACCAAAGCTAATTTCCTCACTCATAAGACTGTGAGTTTACAAAGAGGTATTACTGAGAAGCGAAATTTCTTGATTTAGTAAATGTGCTGCAGCGAGGAGGGAAGCGCATGTGTCTGTGTGTGTTTATGTGAATGTGCATGTATGCGTGTGTATGTCTGTGTACGTGTGTATTTAGGCGCAGCATTTGGATGACCATATGGAACTCTTCGTGGCGCCAGGAGACCATGCGGCTTGGAAACCTGATCACCATCTCCCTGGTGACAGCTGGAGTCTTTACACTATCAGAACATTTGTAGACTTCTAATTTGTCATAACCACCTCCTGTGGCAAAGAAATATGCTGCAGAATTAGGTAAGAGAGGCTGAAATTCAGAGCAGAAAGACGGGTACAGCGAAAGAAAGAAAAGTTCGACAGACATAAGTGCGTGGTTGCACGGAAAGGGAATATAAATATGACAGAAGAAAGATATATTATCAATTCATTCATTCAGCTGCTCTGCTTCTGTCCATGTCTAGGGTTTTGTTTGGATCAGGTTTTTTGGCATATACAACTCAAATCTATTTAATTTGTTCTGGTCTGAAGAGCAAAAGCCATAGAACTATACAAACCCAATCAAAACGTGATTTGATTGTTTGGTCAGATTGGATTTCAAGTACTTTTTCCTGTTTGGAACATGGGCCATAAAATGTGTGCAAAGTCTCAAATAGTGAACCCATTTTTGGACCCAGAATCTGCATAGATATGTAAAATGTTCTCTCTTGTGCTTTCAAGATAGACATGAAAAGAAAAAGAAATTCCAAATCTGTCCTTCCTCTCTTTCCACATTGATCGCTAGTATCAGTTGTATGGAAAAACCTATCCCCTTGTGAAAATAAAGTACACTTCAGCATACTTTAAAAATATAATATACTTTCAAAGAATATACTTAAGTGCAAACTGAATGAAATGTTTTCAGACATTTAATTGCATGTTAATTGCATGAGAACGCATTATAGTTTGATTTTTTATTAAATGCAATTAGTTGAACTGCTTAATTGACCCACTTAAGTAGAACTAAAAGTTCATCTTTACATGCTATTTAATAATTACTTATATTTACTTTTAAATATGTTTAAAGTGTACTGTTGAATATACTGACAATATTTTAGGCTAATAAAGTATGCTTTATTATGTTAGTCAATACATCAACATTTATTCAAAGCATTATTAAAATGCAAAACAAAAATTATTAAAATATAATGACTTGAAATGTATTTTCTTGAGTTGGCATTGTGTTGATGTTTAGATCATTACCTGATATTAGATAGATCCAATATTAAATGAAGACATGGATCTGATTTCATCGCTTAAAAAATAACAGTGAGTACATTTACATGGACAACAATAATCCGATTTTAACACGATTAAGACAATACGCTGATTAAGAATCTACCATGTAAACAGAGATTTTTGATTACCTTAATCCGGCTAAAGTCATAGTCGAAGTAAACAGAAATCGAATTAAGACATGTGGAGTATTCCTATTTTAGCCGCATTACTGAAGTGCAGTAAAGACATGTACACACCTTAATCACATTATTACCGTCGTGTAGGACTTTTCGCCGCATTTTGCGACAGGATACACTCATGGCAGTGGTCAACCGTTTGACGGCAAATAAAAGAGCTTCAACACCACCATCACCTGTATGCACGTACAAATAATTAACTGCACTTGAAGCTTTCATAAAATTAGGAAGACGAACGATATGTTTATACGTGAAATTCCGGAGGGGACGTCGGATGGCGTCACGTGGGGACGTAATGACGTGTGCCATTAATCGATCTATGTACTATAACATGTAAAACGGGAACATGAAAGGAATATTCTAAAAGCAACTCATGTAAACACCATAATCATAATATTGGCTTATTTAGAATAAGGTAAATAATTAGATTACTGATGTCCATGTAAACGCAGTCAGTGAGAACATTCAGTCCTAAAGATCTAAATCGGATTTATGTGCAGTGTGAACAAAGCCGAAGTGTAAGTGAAAATAACAAGCACTAAAGGATCAAATCAATTATTTAGCTATTGATAGAAACATAACAAGAAACAAAAAAACTCACTTGCACATAGTCTGAAATCTAAAGCATGTCAGCGTATGCCAAACAAAGGGCCGAGCCAAGTAGTGTCCCCCAGAGAAAAGCTGTTTCTCCAGGGAAGACATGCTCACCTTTCTGCCAGCTGGAATATTTAGCCAGAAAGCAGGTCTTGGCCTGGTCCTAATTTTACCCCATGCTTTCATACATATCCCTCCCCCCCACCCTCCCGCCCAATACAATCACATGCATAAACTGTATGCACACACAAACACACAGACACTTTTCCAGGCATACGTCAATCACATGTAAGCGTTCTCCCAGTGCTCCTAAGACTGTTTTGAGATGACATGTCTGTGAGTAAATATCTGATTAATATTTCATGTGGCTGTGTTTTTTTCCCTGGCTTTTTCCTGAGCGTAACATCATGTTTTTGCCTTTCCATTTGTCTGAATAGAGCGTGTAGCTCTTATGCTCATCAGACGAAACACGTCTCCTTACTTCACATCGCAAACTCCTGGAAGCTTGGGGACACAATGTTTTTGACATTGTTTTAAAGCTAATGTCAGAGAGGAAACTACAGCTATGTTTGGAAATTGAATACTAGCTTTGTTATTAAATATTATGTAGTATATTATGAATATTATGAGTACATACTATTTTATATTGTGTTGCATGTATATGAGGATTATTTTTGGTTACACTTTATTTTGAGGTGTCCTTGTTACAGTGCAATTATACATTTAAGTACTAATACATGTGCTTACTATATGGTTAGGGTTAGGATTGGGGTTTATCTTAGCATTACTTGCATATAATCATACATAATTTATTGTTATTATAATAGTAAGAATCATGTAACGTGTAACAAGGGCACCTTAAAATAAAGTGTTACCTTATTTTCCATAAAAAATGTTTTAACTCTTGGCACTATGAGTATTTAATAAGTAAAGAAATGGTTCACCCAAAAATGAAAATGTACTCACCCCCAGGCCATCCAAAATGTAGATTTGTTTCTTGTTTCCAGAACTAATTTAGAGAACTTTATACACATTATATCACTTGCTCACCAATGGATGCTCTGCAGTGAATGGGTGCCGTAAGAATGAGGGTCCAAACAGCTGATAAAAACATCACAATAATCTACAAGTAATCCACATGACTCCAGTCCATCAATTAATGTCTTGTGATACAAAATTCTGCTTCACAAGATGCTATTTGATGGACTGGAGTGGTGTGGATTATTGTGATGTTTTTATCAGCTGTTTGGACTCTCATTCTGACGGCAGCCATTCACTGCAGAGGGTTGGTGAGCAAGTGATGTGATGCTAAATTTCTCCAAATCTGTTGCGCTGAAGAAATAAATGTATTTACCTTTTAGATGGCCTGAGGGTGAGTACATTTCTTTTTTTTTTGGTTGAACTATTTCTTTAAACATGTTAAAAATTGCAAATAATGTTACACACTGGAAGTTCTACTCACACTGCATTGCTTTGTTGCAAAGCAATATTCTATCCAATCAGAATCTGCATACTACAGTATATGCATAATATACTTACTATATCCTGTATAAATAATAAGTGTAGCTATTATGTTATTCTAAGTAACCGATATTTGCCATGGTTTTGCAACTTTTGATAACAGACACTGTTTCTTCTACAGGACATTGTATTATACCGAAGATCTAAAAATACATAAATGCAAAAGTAAAAAAAGTTGAAATTTCTCTAAATGCTGTATAATGGTAGAACAAAAATATAGGTGGCTGTTTTCAAGCACTTCATACAATCAACTCTTAGAACTTGCAGCATTTAATAGCAAGGACTCTGAGACATTTGCTTTAATGTACATTAGTTCCAAATGCTTTTGCTGAGGACATTTTCCGAGGACATTTTCTCTCTTGTTCCGTGTTCAGAGGGGAAATGGCTAAATTGCACTAGTAATGCTCTTAATTCTGATGGCCTGAGCTCTGCGGGCAGTCCATGTATTCTCAGGTCGACTCTTTCCTGGTATTGGCTGAATTAAGTGCTTGCGAGCCATCAGTGACATCTGACTTACTGTGCCATTACCTCAAAGGATATGCTTTCACAAATTTTATATTTAATTTGTTCGTATGTGTATCTTTATTTATTATGGATACACATGCATACTGTAGCCCAGGGCCAAATTAGGGCAAAAAATTAACAACTCCAAGAAAGATCCAATTACAGTTCATACAGTGTGTTTTGGAAATGTTTGAGATTTAAGTTAATTGATTTTCTTGTTCTTTTTTTGTGTGTGGTTACCTGATCAATTCATTGCCACTGTAAAAGGCAGCGGCTTTGATGTAACCTGTAAGAAAAAGCTTAATTATTTCATAATTATTATTATTATTATTCATAATAATTAGAAGGGAAAAATAATTCTGGTGAAATAAGACAAAAACTGGTGTTTTAGGAGGGAAAATTCTAAACATTAATTGAAATACATTTTGTGTTATCTGAGAGTGATAAACCTTCTTTCTTTTTGTTCTCAATATTCTGTTTTTGAAGGGTTGAATTATTCAAGATTATGATATCGCTATTCATTTTTGTTTAGTGGCTCTATTTTAGTACATTGTATTATTATTTTTCCCTCAACGTATATGCATATATAAATCCCATTTTTCTAAGTTCTGGTGTGTGTTTTCTGCCTCCTGCGTAACCTAAATCTTCTGAGGGCCCTGTGAGGTATACTTATTACTGTGTCACACAAGTGTTACATAAAAAATTGGCGAGCCAGCCAGGAGGCAGAAAAAAAGAAAAACACTAAGGTTCATATTCAAATCTTGTTACAAAGTATTAAAGGACTGTATAAGCAAGAAAAAAAAGAGAAGAAATTTCTGAAAAAATATGGAAATTATAGAGGAAAAAGGCATCAAAATCCCTAATGCAATACTAGTTAGTGGTATAACAGGAACTGAGGTAGATGAGGAAATACTAGATTTTGTGAAATAATATGGATCAATTAACAAAATTATTCAAATTCCTGACCCTAGCACAGAGTCACAGAAGTCTTTGATTGACAATTCTGGCCAGGCTGTTAGAAACTTCCAGGCACTGTTGCCATATGTTCAACAGGCGAAAGATAATCCTGAAGTTTCCTTCCACGTAGCAGCTCTGCCAAATGTCTACACTCAAAAAATTGGAAGAGATGTGACTCAGACTTACCTTAATGAATTGAAAGTTTTAGCAAAACGCAGTGGGGAAGATTATGCAGAAATTCTCAAAGAAATGCTAACTCACATTGGCGAAGCTGTAGACCCAACACAGAATCCGGAGTTAGTCAATAATGAGCCTCATGACGTTACATCTGCTGAAACTATAGTTCATCCTATGGCTAACACCAATCTTCTTATGCAGCCTCCGGTAACATCTGCTGCTGCACAAACTAACTCTGTTCCAACGAAGCCGTCACCAGTGAGTCTTGCAACCCCCTCACTTTCTGCTGGTGATCTTAACCCACCAGAAATCCAGAGAGTTGTTGTAGAACATATTGTACGTACCAATGACTTGGTAGCTCATGGAGCTTCACCTTTAAGGCTCAGAACCTTCTCTGGACGAACTCCTCGCCCTCCTAGTGAAGTCGATTATGAAACTTGGCGCTCTGGGGCTGAATTGCTTTTCCGAGACCCAATGGTCTCTGACTTCCATAGAATACGGAAAATTTGTGAAATTAGTTTCTTCCCCCAGCCACTGATGTTGTCAGGTCAATTGATCCTATGGCTTCACCCAGTGCTTACATTCAATTCCTTGATTCAGCTTTTGCTACAGTGGAAGATGGTGATGAATTATTCGCAAAGTTCATGAATATTTTCCAAAATCCGGGTGAAAAGCCGTCTGTGTACCTCCAACGTTTGTACACAGCCCTGCAGTCAGCTGCACGAAGGGGTGGAATTATCAGCTCTGACGTAAACAAACATCTTCTAAAACAGTTCTGTAGAGGATGCTGGGATAACGCCTTGATCCTAGAATTACAGCTTGAGCAAAAGAAATACTCGCCACCGACTTTTGCAGAGTTTATGACCATGCTGCGGACTTAGGAAGACAGACATGCTTCCAAGAGCGCACGGATGAAGCAGCATTTGGAAACTGTCAAACAGCGTGCTGCAATACAATCCCAGACCATCCCAGCAACAGATGGAATAGCTCAATTTAACTCTGTCACCACCCAATTGACCAGTCAAATAGCTGAGCTTCGAAGCCAGCTTACCACTCTGATATCAAATCAAAAGAAGGACAAGCCTAACTCCAAGTCAAATTTCTCCAAAGTGTCAAACAGAAAAAGCACTGAGCAGGCCAAAGACGAATGTAAGACCACTGGCAGACTCTCAGTTGCCAGACCCAAACCGGGCTATTGTTTCAAATGTGGGGAGGATGGGCATATTGCCACCTCTTGTCCAAATGAACCCAACCCCACACTAGTATCAGAAAAGAGGAGGCAATTGGAAAAGCGCCAAAGAGAGTGGGAGCTGAAAAACAATGCTTCCAATTCTCAGTTAAACTAGGCACAGTTCCTGTTGTGGGACAAACAGGGACTGATAATTACCAAGCATGTCCCAAACATTCACAAATACTGATGGCTCAAACACGATCCAATCTGCATCATCCTCTTTTGCCCAAAGGGTTAACTGGGGCTAAGTGCACAGCTCATATAAATATTGCAGGAATAAAATGCAATTGCTTGCTTGACACAGGGTCACAAGTTACTACTATTTCTCAATCCTTTTATAATGAGAACTTGTCAGACCAGCATATTCACTCATTAAACAACTTATTGGAAGTTGAGAGTGTGAACGGGCAAAGTGTTCCCTATCTGGGTTACGTGGAAGTAACAATTACCTTCCCGAAAGTCTTTGTAGGTGTTGACATTGAAGTGCCCACCTTAGCATTGATTGTTCCTGATTTTTCCCCAAGTTCTCAACCTTCGGTGTTAGTTGGCACAAATACATTGGATGAGTTGTACAAGGATTTCTCGGCACTGCAAACCTGCTACTTTTCTCCCTCATTTGGCTACAAGCAAGTGTTGAAAGTTTTGCATCTACGCCAAGAGCAGAGTACAGAGGGGAATGTTGGGTTGGTGCGCATGCCAGCAAAACAGCCACAGATGATCCCAGCTGGCCAAAGCACAGTAATTTGCGGTACAGCCACTGTCAGAGAGCCACATTCAGATAAGTGGGTAATAGCTGAACATCCTTCAGTTTCCCCTCTACCTGGAGGGTTGATCGTTAAGACTTGTGTTGTCGCACTTGGTGAGAATTTCCGCTGTCACTTACCTGTTGTAATTTCAAATCCAACAGCCCATGATGTCACGATTCCTCCCCGGTGCATTTTGGCTGAATTAAAGGCCATCCAATCTGTGCTTCCTAGAGAGAAATCAAATAGCAGGAGTGTGCCAGAACCCATTCCAGCAGAGAACCTTAAATTCAACTTTGCCGACTCACCTGTTTCACCTGAGTGGAGGGACAAACTTACCAAAAATCTGCAGAGCATACCTGAAGTCTTTTCAATGCATCCTCTGGATTTTGGATGTACTGATAAGGTTAAACATCGACTCAACCTGGTAGATGAAACTCCATTCAAACATCGACCTAGGCCTATACATCCCGAAGACAGGGAGGCTCTTAAAAAACACCTTCGAGAGCTTAAAAAACACCTTCAAGAGCTACTAAATGTTGGAGTTATCCGAGAGTCTGAGTCTCCTTTCTCTTCGCCAATTGTCGTGGTTAAAAAAAAGAGTGGAGATATCCGCATCTGCATAGACTATCGGAAGTTAAATCAGCAGACAATAAGAGATGCATTTGCGTTACCAAAACTGGAGGACACTTTCATGGCTTTAACTGGATCAAAGTGGTTCTCAGTTCTGGATCTAAAGTCTGGATACTACCAAATTGAGGTTGAGGAGAAGGACAAACCAAAGACCGCCTTCGTGTGCCCTTTGAGGTTCTACGAATTTAATCGTATGCCACAGGGAGTGACTAATGCTCCAAGTACTTTTCAGCGGATAATGGAGAAATGCATGACTGACATAAATCTCAAAGAGGTTCTTGTATTCATTGATGACATCATTGTTTTCTCCAAGGACTTAGAAGAGCATGAGGAATGACTGATGAGAGTTCTTAACAGGCTCAAGGACTATGGTCTAAAACTAGCCCCAGAGAAGTGTGTCTTTGTGCAATCCTCAGTATAGTACTTGGGTCATATAGTCTCTGACCAGGGGGTCCAAACAGATCCTGATAAGGTAGCTGCTGTAGAAACCTGGCCAATCCCAAAAAACTTTAAGGAATTAAAATCTTTCCTTGGGTTCATAGGTTACTATCGTCATTTCATCAAGGACTTTTCCAAGAAGATCAGACCCCTCAATGAATTGACTTCTGGGTATCCACCTATCCGAAAGAACTTGAAGTCAAAGCATGCTACCAGATATCACAACCCAAAAGAGTCCTTCGTTGGAAGGTGGACCACCTCTTGCCAAGAAGCATTTGATCTAATCATTGAAGAACTTACTACAGCTCCAGTATTAGCCTTTGCAAACCCAAGACTGCCATACATTTTGCACAGCGATGCAAGTGTTTCCGGTTTAGGTGCAGCTCTATATCAGGAGCAGGATGGGCAGCTCAGAGTTGTTGCATATGCAAGCAGAGGACTTTCACAGAGCGAGTCGAGGTACCCTGCTCATAAACTCGAGTTTCTAGCCCTTAAATGGGCAGTTGTCAAAAAATTTCACGATTACCTCTATGGCAGCCCATTTACTGTAATAACAGACAGCAACCCTCTAACATATGTGCTTACCACTGCCAGACTTGATGCGACAGGATATAGATGGTTAGCTGCACTATCAACTTACGATTTTAAGTTGCAGTATCGGTCTGGGAAGCAGAATATGGATGCAGATGGGTTGTCCCGACGGCCGCATGGAGGGCTCTTGAATGATGCTACCTCACGGAAAGAGCAACATCGCATTCTCCAGTTTGCTGAGAAGCACCTGTCAAGCTCGGATGGAGAAATCGACGCTGAAGTTGTACAGGCCATTTGTGATAGTCATCTCATTCAACAGGTTGCAGAGGATGCTGACTTACCTGCTGCCTTTGTCAATTCATTGGCCATACAAGCAACTGCAGTGCCTGATGCTTATGCATATGAAGGTCAATGTGGAGGATTACCACTTATTCCACATCTGTCAAATTCTGAAATTCAGAGCTTGCAGTTGGCAGATCCTTGCATTGGAGAGGTCATCAAACAAATCAAAACTGGAGAGAGTCCATCCTCAACAGTAAGAAGTGAACTTCCCAGATTGCCATACCTACTTAGGGAAAGGAAACGTCTAGAATTTCATGATGAAGTTCTGTATAGGAAGAGGCAAATGGGTGAAAAGACAACTTACCAACTTGTCTTGCCTGAGAAACTTCAGTCTGAAATCTACACTATGAACTTGATCATATGGGCATTGATCGCACTCTAGACATGGTTCGGAGCAGGTTTTTTTGGCCCAAAATGGCTGCTGATGTGGAGCATAGAATCAAGACCTTTGGCAGATGCATGAGGAGGAAGGTATTACCTGAAAAGGCTGCTCCGCTGGTGAATATTACAACTACCCGACCCTTGCAGTTAGTGTGCATGGACTTTCTTACCTTAGAGTCCGATCGTAGTAACACAAAAAATGTGTTGGTCATCACAGACCATTTTACCAAGTATGCTCTAGCTATTCCGACACTGACAGTTGCAAAATGTCTGTGGGAGCACTTTATTTGTCATTACAGATATCCTGAACGCCTCCACAGCGACCAGGGACCTGATTTTGAATCCCGCTTAATAAAGGAACTTTGTGAGGTAGCCGGAATACGGAAGATCAGGACAACTCCGTACCCCCCCAGAGGAAATCCTGTTGAGAGATTTAATAGGACTCTCTTAAGCATGCTTGGAACTCTGGAAACTAAAGACAAAAGCCATTGGAAAGAGTTTGTGAGACCCCTTGCTCACGCATACAATTGCACCCGAAATGAAACCACTGGTTATAGCCCCTACAAACTAATGTTTGGACGCCAACCTAGACTCCCAGTTGATTTAGCCTTTGGGTTGCCTCTAAAGGACAAAGACGAAGTGCCACTCTCCCAATACGTGAAGAACCTCAAATCTAATCTTGAGGAAAGTTTCAAAATAGCAATAGAGAATTCAAGGAAATTGGCAGACTGAAACAAAACTCGATATGACCAACGTGTGACAGCATCACAACTGAATGAGGGAGACAGAGTTCTCGTAACGAATGTCCGTGTATGAGGAAAAAACAAACTAGCAGACAAATGGGAGGGAGTGGTTTATGTAGTGGTGAGTCAAAGTGGTGACCTACCTGTCTTTAAGGTGCGTCCTGAGAACCAAGATGGACCCATTCGAACATTACATAGAGATCTATTACTCCCTTGTGGAAACCTTCCTTCCGAAGTGGATGATCATGTAACTCAAATCTCACTTCCGAAGCGTAGAACAAGGAAGAGAACAACCAGTAAGACATCTGAAGGATAAATAGAGTTCCCTGATTCTGAGGAAGAGGAGGAGGTCTATTGTTTACGACCTATGTTTGACATTGTGGATGAGTCCTTTGTACCCTTCAAACCTTGTATGGAACAGTCTGACAACACCAATGAAGCTACATTTGACACCAGTCTGATGGTCAATCAAGGGACTACAGATCACATACTTGAGGAGTTCATAGCTGTTGATGATCTGCCAAAAGATGATCCTATTGCTGCAAGTGACTTACCTGTGAATGAACCTGCTACGGGAAGCAACTTACCTGTGAGTCTCGAAGTCCAACCTGTGGAGAGAAAAGCCGATGAGTCAAGTAGTTCACCAACCTTAAATATGCAAGAAGAATCAAGAAATCCATCAATTCAGAAAGGAGGACGACCTTGGTAAGAGGAAATTTCAAGTGGACTAGAGATGGATAAGGGGGTTGTAGTTGAACCTGCAACAGAACGACATGAGCTTGAAGTGAGGAGATCTTCAAGACAGAGAAAAACCTAAGGCACTGACTTACCCTGAACTGGGAAATCCTCTTGTAACAATCGTTCAGTCCCTTCTCCAAGGTCTTAATATGGCACTGGTAGAGTCCTTTCAAGATGTCACTCATGTGGAAAATCTGAGAGCCCTCAATCTTGGAATCAGTGATGATGTCTTGGTTCAAAGGGGGAGGGTGTAGCCCAGGGCCAAATTAGGGCAAAAAATTACATTTTCTCTCTTGTTCCGTGTTCAGAGGGGAAATGGCTAAATTGCACTAGTAATGCTCTTTAATTCTGATGGCCTGAGCTCTGCGGGCGGTCCATGTATTCTCAGGTCGACTCTTTCCTGGTATTGGCTGAATTAAGTGCTTGCGAGCCATCAGTGACATCTGACTTACTGTGCCATTACCTCAAAGGATATGCTTTCACAAATGTTATATTTAATTTGTTCGTATGTGTATCTTTATTTATTATGGATACACATGCATACTGTAGCCCAGGACCAAATTAGGGCAAAAAATTAACAACTCCAAGAAAGATCCAAGAAAATAACAAATACAACTCTCTTAGTTTATCAAATAAATTGTTTAATTTCTATTAAGTACAATGATATTAAAATGATATTGATTTGAATATAATTAAGACATACTGCGGAAACCCTTACCCAATGAAATAATGGAATTTCACTGCAGATGTAGATCAACCAATTAGCTTGATTCAGTGATGGTAACTCCGCCCACCAGTTAGACAGACGGAGACGATTTGGTTGAATTTGAGAGAAGATAAGGTTCTCCAGAAAAATCTAGAAAAATAAGAATATTAGAGAAAAGATTAGCTGAAACAAAACGTAAGCTGTTAGAAAGATATGATAAATGATATTTTGCTGTTTTGAGTGAGAGTTACACTCTTAAAGCCGAGTTAAGAAACTTGGAGATCGGATCGATCAACTTAATAACAGCTGCATCACACGGAAGAAACAACGGATTAACTGAGTGTTTACCAAGGAGTTGGTGAGTTCAATATTCAAATTGAATACTGCTTTGTGTTATTTGAACGGATGTACTGTATAACATGAGGACATTTATGTATTTTGTGCTGTAACATTTCATGATTTATGTTTGTGATGTCGGTTGTATGATGTTAATAACTGATTGTATGATCTAATAAGTTGTTAAGTGAACGATATTAACTCAAAATTAATTTTGAGCTTGTTATGATTTAATGTAAGTGAATTAAATGTGCTCTCCGGCTATGTGCAGGCTGGGGGTTTTTTTTGGTGCTATTAAGGGCTGTGTTCGAGTTATCGAATCGCTGACGCAGGACTGCTTGTTCGCGGAGAGGAAAAACAGATGGCAGGCCACCCAAAGATCTGAACGGACTTTCTGAATTTCTTGAATTTGCGTCGGAAAATGGTTGGATATATTTTTTGAGTTTTTTCACGCACTATACTTCAAACTGAGCGGATCGAACATTGAACTTGTTGTTTACTGATCGAACTGAATGCTAAAAACAGTTAAAAAGGGACGTTGTTTATTGATTCTTAAGGTTCCATAAAGACTTGAGTTCATTGACATCATATGGACATTTATAATTGTATTTACAGTTCATACAGTGTGTTTTGGAAATGTTTGAGATTTAAGTTAATTTATTTTCTTGTTCTTTTTTGTGTGTGGTTACTTGATCAATTCAGTGCCACTGTAAAAGGTTGAGCTGTCTCAAAAGGCAGCGGCTTTGATGTAACCTGTAAGAAAAAAGCTTAATTATTTCATAATTAGAAGGGAAAAAACTTACAAATTGAGAATATCCAATTAATGATTAAGTGTGTAGAACAACACAAATATAATTCTGGTGAAATAAGACAAAAACTGGTGTTTTAGGAGGGAAAATTCTAAACATTAATTGAAATACATGTTGTATTATCTGAGAGTGATTAACCTTCTTTCTTTTTGTTCTCAATATTCTGTTTTTGAAGGGTTGAATACTTATTCAAGATTTTTATATCGCTATTAATTTTTGTTTAGTGGCTCTATTTTAGTACATTGTATTATTATTTTTCCCTCAACGTATATGCATATATAAATCCCATTTTTCTAAGTTCTGGTGTGTGTTTTCTGCCTCCTGCGTAACCTAAATCTTCTGAGGGCCCTGTGAGGTAAACTTATTACTGTGTCACACAAGTGTTATAATACACTGAAAGAACAGGGCACAAATAGCGGCCCAAAGAGGTCCGGATTCAGGCTGCAAAGTGACATGCGAGAACAATGCAAGCAGCGGAAATACCTTATGAGACATTGGAGAGGGTCCTAATAACCGCGGCATCTAGCCAAAGTGCTATGCAGAA
Organism: Sinocyclocheilus grahami; assembly: GCF_001515645.1. NCBI lineage: Eukaryota > Metazoa > Chordata > Actinopteri > Cypriniformes > Cyprinidae > Sinocyclocheilus > Sinocyclocheilus grahami. The sequence goes on along the minus strand of NW_015505277.1, from coordinate 1,939,148 downwards.
AGAGAGAGATAAAGAAAGATTCGCTGTTCATAGCCGGTTCTCCACAGAGATAACTGACTTATTTGTGCTATTTTCTCCACAAGCCTTTTTTGAACCTCAGACTCCCACAAGGCTTCAAAGCTAAAATAAGGAAAGTTAGGTACTTATGTTTCCTTCAACAGAGATAAACGCAGTAAAACCACACTAAAACGTCTTTTCATTAAAGAGTCTTCAAGCATGGTGGGAATTGTTCTTCAGATGCTCTTTTTGTTCATCGATTTCTATTTTCTGCTGATTTCCAGAGTGTTGTTATTTCTATTTAGTATTCGTATGTAAAGTATACATGTATGACAGATAATGAAACATATCATTATTGTGTATAATGTCAAAATAATAGCATATACCCTTTTACAACAAACCTCTGATGACTAAATAGATCTGAAATCGCCTGAATCTCTCAGAAGGCATCACCACAGGTGACCAGGTTCAACATTCGGATACAGCAATTATCGAATTTAAGAGTAAGTTTGTCCCAGAAATGCATTTCTAATGGTACATGTATTTATAAATTAATAAAATGTATATAGTCTTTCTATAGTTTCTATAGTTTAATTGTTTATCATCAAATATGAAGTCTAAATAAATGAAAATGTGTGAAATCTAAGCACATTACACACTGTGAGAAATTATTGTGATTTTAACAGTAAAAGACTGTAAAATGCTACAGTAAAAACCTGTTAATTGGTTATTAGTAACTTTCCATACTGTATACGGTGAATAACTGTAATTACATTTAATGTAATTTAACAGTAAAATACTGTTAAAATTACGGTTTTTGGAAGTGAAAAACAAAAAGTCATTGTATAATTTGCAGTGAAAAAACATAAATTGACACTGACAGAATTCCCTGCATGACCCTTCATATTTTTTGTTTTTTCATTGAAATAACTATGTTTCTTCTTAGTTTTTTTAAATTTAAGTTAAGTCTGTAAAACCTAAAATATTGCTACCATATTTTTAACGGTGAAATTCTGGTGAGAAACCACAGCTGCCGGTATTTTACCGTAAATGTCACAGATTTTTTTTTTACAGTGCATGTCTGATTTATTAGAAATACAACAATCTATGAATTCCACAAAGTCAATTTCGTTGAACCTAAACGTTCATACACGTGTATATGATCGGTTTTTATTTACATATTCAATGCTAGATCCAGGCGTATGTACAAATATTATTGAGATCACGTTGAAATTTCACAGAGGATCTTGACTTTGTGTTCCTGGCATCTTGGTTTTATCTCTCAGACTTCAGAGAATGACTGACGCCGGCGCTCTGTTGCTGGGTAGAGTGCATTGTCATAGTTACTTAAAGAAAATGGGGGAAAAAATACGAATGCTTCACTTTAGCTGTGCCACACAAAAGTCAGAAGGAAAAAGTATGAAAGAAAGGCTCTGAAAGGAAAACATTCAGTATTAAGGGAAAAGCCGGGCCGACTGTACCCGTGATATGTAGTAGTGTAAGAGGAGAGAAAGACAGCTATGGATTTTAATCCATTCGTCGATAAAGGTCACTACTCCAAAGGGTTTTATTTCTATGCCACACATCAAAGTGTAAATCCGCTGATTGCCGTCACTGAATAGGGAGACAACAAGGCCGGGTCTGTGGGTCGTTTCTATGGCGCAGTGTGTGACGAGAGAGCCCATAATGTGCAGGTTTTCTATCAGGGGCCCCTAGATCAATGGGCAGCCTGACCTTTGCATTGTGTTCCCGGCTTTGCCCGTGATGTCATGCCATCTATCAGCCGCTCTTCTTAAAGGGCCGAGAGAAAGGGAGGCACGGTCCCACACTGTCATCCCTCAATGAGATTGAAAAGACGACCGCGAGTCATTATCTGCGAATATAACCACCTGAAACCACAGAAACACAGATTAAATGCATCAGATTATCTAAAAATTGAGCCTGGGCCACGCCGAAATATTCCACCCTAAGGATATGACAAGTGTTAAGATATTAAGATGCAAAGTACGCGTTTGAAAGCGCCTCGGCACAAGTCGTTAATCAAATAAGGCCAATGGCTTTTTTAAGATGTTTGTCAGGGATTGATCTGCCTTTTGAGTTAATATACGCCAGAGCAGAACTTAAGAGGATAAAAGGAGTGAGCTTCTCATTGTTCCTCACTGAAAGCTCTTCTTTGTAGTAAAGAGGGCCGATGGCAGCTGGTAGGGTCCTCTCCACTCATTGAACATCGAGAACTTTCTCAGAGTGGCCAAGTGCATTGGAATGGAAATCTAAAGAGGTAGGCGTGAACCATTTGTTTAGCCATGTTTGTGTTTGCTGTCAACACGCCTGTCTGTTTTGTGGGGCTGCCGCTTTTGGCTTCACAAAACCAATGTGTGTGTGTCCACCCTTTTCAGTCACGGACATAATCGAGGGGGATCCGGGCAGCAGCGTTGTGTGAAGGAAAACCTCGGCCGAGCCGTCCGCGACAGATGTTGTAATTGCCAGCTGATGGATGTGCCGTGGACGAGGTCATTACGGTCGGAGATCCGGGACGAAGCAGGTTAACCGACGACTTGGAAAAGGAGGGAAGGGCCTGCGAGACGGCTGGACAACCAGACCCCAGACGTCTCTAGAAGATGAACGATTCGGGACGCAGGTCACAGGACGGAGAAGGGTGCAGGATATGGTCAACCGTCAAATTAGACACACCCTCCCCCTATTGTGTGTGGAAAACACACTACTTATGCAGTCTTTTATGTAGACAACAATTATCACGCTCGAGACTGCGGTGACTGAAAGAGTCAGTTAGTTACCCATGAAACTTAAAGAGGTGTTTTAGACACTTAAGTCACACTTAAAACTGTCTGAATGTAATTTCATTAGAAACCAAACCAAGTGGAATCTGCTTCAAGAACTTTACTTTTCTGAGCCATTTTTGCATTGACTTGTTGATTTGGTTTTGTGATTTTTAGTGGATGCATGAAGCCAGTTCTCCTCCGGTTCACACAGGCATCCTAGCTGAAGAACCGCAGGTGTTACAATCCACAAAGTTACGTACATGTTTGCTCATTTAAGACTTTTATTTTGTATAAATTATTTTTATGAAATCTTTGCTTAAAAAGTGTGCTTGTGTGTGTGTTACGTAACTGCTGCTGTGTAGGAGCGTGGAGCAAAGGGACATAGGAGAAGTTTACTAACTTTAATAATCAAAAGGAAACCACACGTAGAAGGGGAGATTGACATATACATTCAATACCAGACGAGGAAACATGGAAACACACACGACTTAAATAATAAGGGAGCTAATGGGACACACCTGGGATCAATAGAACTAAACGGGGAACACCTGGAAACACATTAAATAATCAGGACAGGAACAGGTAGGAAACCAAACATGGGCATAAACTGAACAAAACACAGGACATTAACGTAAGTGTGCTGTAACTGTTAGCATTAACGTAACGTCAAACTGTCATTTATTTTAAAGTGTGGTTAAAAGAAACATTCCAAGTTCAATACCAGTCTCAATCTTAATTGACAGCATTGGTGGCCACTGGCGATTTTATTACCACAAAAATTAATTTTGTCTTGTACTTTTCTTTAAAACAAAGCAGAAATCTGGGTTACATCTAGGATGCACAACAATGGAAGTGAACAAACATTAAAATACTCTCATTTCAACAGTATAGTTACAAGATGTAAACAATATGCACATTAACATGATTTTAATGAGAAAAAACCCTCCCTTACTAACATCTTCTACTAGCATCAACTTTTTTTTTTGACACTGTAAACATGATTTTTTTTAAGTTGTATATAAAACAACGATTATTGGAGTACTTTTACAATAAAATACTGTTTTAGTTTTTTTTCAATTTCACATTTAATTTAGTGTGTTAAGTAACATTTCTTTTTACATTTTTGCAAAATTTACTAGCAATTTCTGAGTGAATTTATTTTCTACACCAAATTTATTTTGTAACTTTTTTTGGTGTTGCAACTTAATCCCTACAACCCTAAAATGACCAGAACAACTTTACAGCTCAAATAATACACATATTTAACTGCAAATATATATATATATATATATA
>NW_015505277.1:1930365-1932886 GCF_001515645.1 Sinocyclocheilus grahami | reverse complement strand
TGCAAATATATATATATATATATATATATATATATATATATATATATATATAATAACAATAATAATAACATAAAAATAATAATAATATTTTTTAAAAATAAAATAAATTGATTAATAATAATAATAATAATAATAATAATAATAATAATAATAATATAAGTGTGAAGATTCTCATTTTTGCTTTTAAATCCTAAAAAAAAAAAAAATTGGCCCCATTCACTTTCTTTCTCGATTTTAGCTTTTTGTTGTTGGTGGTGTTGGTGGTAATCAACATTATGCTATTAATGCATAATAATAATAATAATAATAATAATAATAATAATAATAATATAAGTGTGAAGATTCTCATTTTTGCTTTTAAATCCTAAAAAAAAAAAAAATTGGCCCCATTCACTTTCTTTCTCGATTTTAGCTTTTTGTTGTTGGTGGTGTTGGTGGTAATCAACATTATGCTATTAATGCTGTTGTCTAAGCTTTACTTTTGAACCCAGAATATTCCTTGTGTCCAAATATTTTTGGGGCCTGTGCATGTTTCAAATGCGTTTAAATAGAAAAATGGATGCACAAGACATGCTGATGCAAACAAATACATAAACAAATATAAATAAATAAACAATCCTCTCAACTGTTCTGTAACAGGATGCATCTGGATTTAGAGTGAATTTTCATGTATTCGAAATGAACATCGTTCCCAATTAACAAAAAGTGCATTAAACCCAAAGCGTCTGTTGTGCTCTTAACTCTACTCTTCATCATAAAAGAGCGAGAGAGTAGAGAGACGGGGAGGTCTATTCTCTGGGGGCACATTCAGGGTCATTTGAGTTTGTGTCACAGTTACACAGGGTGTCACTCCACACCAAAGTGAATTGTCAGTTTGTTTATACAAGCAGTGGGATTGCATAAGATGTTTGCTCCCCCTGAACGCTCCCCAGAGGTCAATTAGGACAGATGAGCTTTTCTTCACACAAAGGAAACTGGTGGCCTTACAGCAGTTAGGGGAGGCACATAATTAACAGTTATAAAGTACTTTGGTTTGTTAATTGAATTAGTTAATCCTTTTTTCAGTGATCTTCAGCTGAAGGGGGGCATTATGGGAGCTCTCTTGTACTGTCACACACGTGGCGGCTCGTCTTCGCCGTAAAGCTCTCCAATGAAAACAGAGGTTTCTAGAATGCCATTCAGAGAAAAAGAAAGAGAACTAAGGGAAGAGAAAGGAGATGATAGCTCAATTCTCAGCCAACCTTAGATAATTAAGAACACAATGCTATTGTGCAAAGGTTGATCTTTCATAGCTCATCAAACTTAATGGAGTTCTCAATTATTTTTCAAAAATTTCTTAAGAAATATAAAATTAGATACAAAATAAATGACAACAGAAAGAGTATAGAGCAATAAAATTACCATAGATATAGCTCAGATTATTTTGTGTGCACGTCTCTGATCTTTGAGGGTTTTTTTTTTCATCTCAAGAGAATATTATGTATTTGTAAGTCGCTTTAGGTGAGTACATTCGAATGTCAGCTGAAAAAGTTTACATTTTGATAAAAGATTATGAAGACAAACAATATAAAAAATCGAGTGCTGTCAAAATTAGCACATTAACGCAGGCATTTAATTTTTCCAGTTCAACAGTGTTAAAAATGTTTAACGCAATTAACATAGGGGCGGAGCTAGGGTTGGCCACCCCACTCAAAACTGCTGCTTCTGTCTCTTTTTTCTTGACAAGAATTGCTTTTATTTAGATGCAGAACGCCTTTTACGACCACATCGAACAGGAGACCTTTCAGACACACTCCACTTTGCCTCAGCGACAGGCGCTAGTCAAACGAGCGCAGAAATGGTACAGGTGACGAGGAGCTTCAATAGAACATCAGTGAACTGCAGTCAGATGAGATGTTGTCAGGCCATATGTCAGTAAAAACTAATCTTCCTGTCCTGTCCTGTCTTGTAGCGCATGCTCTTCAGTTGTGCGCACACATACGTGGTTTGCACTGTATAGCCTGTCTCTTTTTATATTAAAGCGCAAATTAAACTACAAGCATACCTGTCAGATCCATGCCACGTTTAGCAGTGGCAGCTCTTAATGTAATAGCAGCCCAACAACCAAATAACCCAGCTGCTGTGATGTCTGTTAATCAAAGAACAAAATAAAATAGAGGAAATCAATAACTTTTGTAGCTTTAAGTATTCATCTAAATTTAATTTTGAGTTTAGTGTTCCAAAACTTTATTCATTTTTTGTATATGTCCTACTTGCTGAAGGGCTCAGGCACATATGACATATATTATAATGGGGTTATGTTAAGATTGTTTTAAGTTCACTTAAAATAGAAGTTGTTATTTTTTTAAAGTCTAATAAATGTTAAATTTGATAGCTCTGAATTATACTGTGACGTTAGTACTGTATAGAAGTGCTTTCAAATGATTAATCACGATTAATCACATCCAAAATAAAAGTTTTTGTTTATATAATATATGTGTGTACTGTGTGTGTATATATATATATATATATATATATATAT
>NW_015505277.1:1928449-1929698 GCF_001515645.1 Sinocyclocheilus grahami | reverse complement strand
ACTGTGTATATTTATTATGTATATATATAAATACACACACATACAGTATATATTTTGAAAGTATGTACATATATATGCATTTATATATTTATATTCTTATATTTTATATTATGCATAAATATATTTAATATATTAACATATTTTCTTAAATATATGCATGCATGTGTTTGTATTTATATATATTAATACATATACACAGTATACACACATATATTATGTAAACAAATACTTTTATTTTAATTTTTGTAAAACTTTATAAACTTTATAAAAAAAACTTAATAACCATAAATAATCAAACACGTTTCTAAACATATCCTTTCCAATCATCATACTAGCTGTCCGCTTGATCCTATCCCTATTCACCTCCTTCAGGCCATTTCTTCTTCAGTTATACCCACGCTCACTCATATTATCAAAACCTCTCTTCACTCTGGTACATTTCCCACAGCATTTAAGCAGGCTCGGGTAACCCCGCTGCTTAAAAAACCCTCTCTAAATCCAGCACTTTTAGAAAACTACAGACTGGTATCCCTTCTTCCGTTCATTGCAAAGACACTTGAGTGAGTTGTTTTTCAACCAACTCTCTATGATTCTTGCACAGAACAACCTCATGGACAGCAACCAATATGACTTCAAAAGCGGCCACTCAGCTGAGACTGCACTGCTCAGGATTTTCCAGCGAACTCAAAACTGAACGACGTGCGTGTGCCTTTCTTGTGCAAGATCCCGGTGATGCAGCCACAGTCCTAAACGAAAATTAAAACAGTTTCAAACATTTCAGCGTCATTACTCCATAAGACTCCACTAGATCCTCCTGTCCACCCTCATGAAAATGGGCATCTCAGGAACCGCACTCCAGTGGTTCAAGTCTTACCTCTCTGGTAGGTCCTTCAGGGTGTCTTGAAAGGGTGAGGTTTCTTACTCACAATTTCTTGCTACTGGGGTTCCTCAAGGCTCAGTGCTTGGACCACTTCTTTTCTCCATCTGCATGTCATCTTTAGGATCCGTCATTCAGAAGCATGGCTTTTCCTATCATTGCTTTGCTGATGACACTCAACTCTACTTCTCATTCCAACCAGATGATCCGACAGTAGCTGTTCCCATTGCAGCCTGTCTGACAGAGATTTCTGGCTGGATTAAGGATCATCATCTTCAACTTAACCTTGCTAAGACAGAACTGCTCGTGGTCTCAGCCAACCCAGCACTTCATCACAACCTCTCTATACAGCTAGGTTTGTCAACCATAACT
>NW_015505277.1:1901693-1928367 GCF_001515645.1 Sinocyclocheilus grahami | reverse complement strand
ATATTGCTACAACGGCCCGGTCCTGCAGGTTTGCCTTATACAACATTAGGATGATTAGACCCTTCCTAACAGAGCAGACCGCACAACTCCTTGTCCAAGCTCTTGTTCTCTCCAGACTGCACTATTGTAATGCTCTCTTGGCGGGCCTTCCCGCATGTGCTATCAAGCCTCTGCAACTGATCCAGAATGCAGCAGCCAGAGTGGTCTTCAACGAGCCGCAGAAAGCTCACGACACACCTCTCTTCGTCAGTTTACACTGGCTGCCAATAGCCGCTCGCATCAAATTCAAGGTACTGATGCTTGCCTACAAGACAACCACTGGCACTGCACCAATATACCTAAACTTGCTAGTTCAGACCTACGTGCCCTCCAGAAGCTTGCATTCTGCAAGTGAACGATGCCTCGTGGTGCCATCCCAAAGAGGCACAAAATCACTCTCACAGACCTTTTCCTGGACTGTTCCCAGCTGGTGGAACAACCTGCCTATCTCAATCCGAGCAGCTTTCGTCTTTAGCCATTTTAAAAAAAACATCTGAAGACACATCTTTTTCGCCATCGCCTGACCAATTAATACTACCACTGACCTATTCTATTCTGTCTAATTTATTTATATATATATAAAAAAAACATCTGCTATGTGCACTGTGCTAGACTAACTGAGACTTGTCACAGCACTTGTATATTGTTGCTCTCTCGTTGGTCTGATTGCTTCAACTTTGTAAGTTGCTTTGGATAAAAGCGTCTGCTAAATGACTAAATCTAAATCTATTTTGGATGCGATTAATCACAATTAATCGTTTGATGGCACTATAGTATAGTCAACATTATGTATAGTCAATGGTTAAATATTAGGAAAAAATATTCCTAGAGACATCAGTAGTATTGGTATCAGTGATACTTGCCTTCAGTCAAGTAAAAAAAGATGCCATTGAACAAATATAAAAAAATATACTGTTTATGTTGTTTCTACATTAAGTTGAAGATTGATTGTTGAATGAAATTAATTTCAGAAACAAATGTACAATTGATTAGTTAATTGTTTTAATTGATTGGCAGCACAAAAAAATATATATAATTCTTAATATTAACAAAAGCTATACTAGTAGATAAATTATATTTAAATAATGCTGCTGTTGATTTCTAATGAAATTACTGGATTTTGACCACAGACATTTGCCAAACATGACAAATGTGAGTGCAACTTAAAGGAATAGTTCACCCAAAAAGTTAATCCAAGTTCTTAAAAGATGTAGATGAGTTTTTAGATGAGTCCTCTAATCATATATCGCTTGCTCCAGTGAAAAAGCTGTCTCTGACTCAGAAGAGAAATGTGCACAGATCAAGCACCACTTACAAATGAAAACAGTCCAAATCAGCTCCAAACAAACAGGTGGATTTTGATGTGAAAGGACAACAAGAGATGGACTTTTTCACTGGAGGAAGAGTTATTATGGACTTGTATTTTGGCCAGAAGTGATGGTTTAAAGTAGTGCTGTCAAACGATTAATCGTGATTAATTGCATCCAAAATAAAAGTTTTTGTTGATGTAATATGTTTGTGTGTGTGTGTAATATGTATATTTATTATGTACATACAAATACACACACATACAGTATATATTTTGAAAATATTTACATGTATATATTTATATTTACATATTTGTATATTAAATGTATTTATATATAATATAAATTATAACATTTTTCTTAAATATATACATATATGTGTATGTATTTATATATACATAATAAATATAAACAGTACACACACATATTATGTAGGCCTAAACAAAAACTTTTATTTTGGGTGTGATTAATCGCGATTAATCGTTTGACTAGTTTAAAGTTAAAATGCCTTAATGATGGATTTGTTTCTTATGCAGCTTTTCACTTCACATGATGTTAACTGATGGAATAGAGTCGTGTGGATTATTGTGATGTTTTTATCAGCTGTTTGGACTCTGATTCTAACGGTACCCATTCACTGCAGAGGATCCATTGGTGATCAAGTGATGTAGTGCTAAATCTCTCCATATCAATAAAGAAACAACATCATCTACATCTTGGGTAGCCTAAGAGTGAGTACATTTTCATAACATTTTCATTTTTGGGGGAACTATTTATTTAAGAAAATTATGCTGCTTTTGCCAATAAGATAATTTTACAGATGTTCCAGCCAGTCATCGGCTACTCTTTATGCATTAGATCCTAACAGTTAGAACATCCATTATTTATTTTTCACATGCATAAAAGGTTGTAGACCACTTGTGTAAAAGCATAACATACAAAAACTACACAAAAAGCGAGTTTGTCAAGAACTCTATCAGATTTTTCCTCTCATATCACAAAAGGAACTTTGAAGCTGTCGGGCCCTCATTTGATGCCGTGTCCTCGTGCCGGCCCCCCTCGGCCCCTGTCTAGTGCACACTATCCCATAACCTCGTCTTCAAAAGCATATCTCTGCAATCCCTTGACAAATTATTCAAATGTGCCCGGCTAGCAGCACACTTATTTCACAGCTACACTTGAAGCACGGGTTCGAACAAGTGCATGAAATCCTGTGTAATTTGGATGGTGGCCCGCTGGCCCCAGTCGCACACCTTCTGAACCTCAAACGCATGCAGTCGTAATCAGCGTGTCACATGCTCGTACCTGGATCCCATTACACAAGCGTTCACTGTGTCCATGGAGACCTCCGTCTTCCGTCTGTCTGTCAGGTGATTTCATGGATGCCTAGGGAGGTGAGGTGCAATCTATGAAAAAAATAAATAAAATAAATCATCAAAATATGCATAGTGAATAATATCTTAGGCCTCCACGGGTCACCCTTGGCCAGTTTACATTACTGAAATGTAGAGGGGGGTTTAAACAAAATATCAACACCATTAGGGATGTCTTGCACCGTATTTATGGTTATGTAAATATTTGCTTGTGGTATTCTTAGCACCTTTATATTAGTTTTCAGCCCAATTCACCCCGTCTGACAATTGAGTGGCAGGGGAATTTGACATCTTCACACTTCCTGTGCTGCTACACCTCTGACAATGGCTATGATTATGAAGTGTAATTTCGGGTTTGTTTCTATAAGAGAGCGTGTGCTGATGCCATTAGCCATGTTATTTTACTTGTCTGTGCATCATGAATCCATGTATCCAGGCTTGTTGAGTAACAGTTGAGTCACAGAATACTTGGAATGCATGATCTGGATACAAAAAGGTGACTGTTACTTTAAACAAGGATATAATCAGATTACCATTACGTCTGTAATGTTTAATGAAAAAACAGGGCAATTCGCTAAACAGTATTGCCACTTTTATAAACTGAATTCTCTGTTTGACATAACATTATTTTATTATACTATAGATTTCTACTGTATACTGCACTTTTTTCACAAGCCCAAGTAAAATTGTACATTTTATTGATCATACTAGCAGTAATTTATCAAAAAATTATCACATAATGCTGGAGTGATGTTGCACAGTCCCAGAACATTACTGCAGATATTGGTAGTCTGGCATTGCAACATTTTGCACAAATCGGAAAAAAAAATAAAAAATCTGTCCAAGTACATGAGATTTCATACGCCAACCTTCCAGCACAGAATTAAAAATAAACAGCAACTGTGACTTTTTCTTGTGAGATATAAACTCAGAAACGCAAAATACAAACTCACAATTCTGAGAGAAATGTAAAGGCAAAATTATGAGATAAAAGTCAATAATGATTTTTATTCTGATTATGAAATAAAAAATGTTAAACAAAATAAATGTATTGCAATAATACTGTAAAACTGAGTATTTAATTACACAATTATATTTATTTTATAGTACAACTGTAAAATTACAACACTAATATTTAGGTCTTTTTTTTTCAACGTTAATCCCTTGAGCTTTTATTTTGGTGGTTTACCGGCAAATAAATACATGCAATACATTGTGTTCATCATTTGCATGTGGTTTTTGAGTGTCTTAGAGCTGATTGATCCACAGTAAATGAACAAAGCCACTCTGAAACACTAAAACAGCAAAACATGAGCTGCATGCATGTACATAAACACAGTGCCTTGCTTCACTCTGAAACAGCAGTATATTTAATCGAAAACGCATTTAATATTTAATCAAACATATATACTTAATTAAATCACAACATTCAGGATTTTACTATCGCATATTGCAATATTGATTTTATTTAATTATAGTGTGCAGCCCTAGTCTGCTGCATTATTCGCAATATCAGAAAATCGGACACACATCTCTTATTTCATACAGCACTTATGTTTGCGATCTGCGAATTTCATAAGTTTTCATCTTGAAGTAATCTAAAAGTCACTAAAAGTAATCCGATTTAGTTACTTTCACACTGTGATATTATGATTCAAGTTTTAGCAAGTAATTAGTATTATATGCTTGAATATATTTTAAAGTAACCCTCCCATTTATGTTTGTACACTCTTCCTCATACTAGAGTGATGTTCCTAGCATAAAACGTTGCAATCACTGACATTCTCCTGCATTCGATAAACTTGACGGGTTGTTTATTTGCTCAAAAAGAGTTAGAGGGGGAAAAATAGACTATTTCTGATTGCATGGTAATCATGAGATTTTTCCACACTCTCTCCTTGGTGGAACGGGTTAATTAGGCTGAGTGTAAATCACTGGCACACCTGTTAACGTTGCTCGTGTTAATCTGGACTACACACACACACACATGCATACATGCACACACACGCATTGACACATCATACGTTCCTCTAACAGGCCCAAATTAGACATCACGCAATTAAACCCACCTGTCTCGCTGCACAGAATCTGCCTTTGCGTCTTCAAATGAAAGACTCAAGAGCACTCAAGTGTCGTCTTGTTTATCAATGTCATTTTTTCTGTACACAGATTGTACATTAGAGATGCCCAAGTCATTACTCACTATGAATCTGCGGTAAATTGTGTTCACTTAATGCAGCTTCCGTGTGAAACAACCCATTTCCGCTTCCATTTTTAATAAGAAATGTTTTTTTAATCGTTCTTTTTAATGAATCGTTCAAAAAGACTCACAGATCAGTCTAATGACACCCTCGATTATTGAATCAGTCAGGTTTTCAATACGAATATGTGGCTCACTGCTGAAACAGAACTGCTGTCCAGTTTGAAATGAACTGGCAACTGTGCTGTTAACTTGCACTTAGATAGTGAATTTGATACTAACATCAGTGTAGTTACTGAATTGTTTTTTTATAGTAAAAGTTGTCTTTTCTGTTACGGTTAGATTGTGTGTTAGGGTTAGGTTATAGTATTTAACTAGCTGTATATAAATACAACAGAAGTCTATGCAGTGTTCCCATTTATATAATTAAGTAAACGTGTGTGTATTTAATTTAATGTGATATTTTTTAATTAATTTAGAATTTAATATTTCATATTTAAAATACAATATAAACAGTGCAAAATAATAGCAATAATAATAATAATACATATTTTGTGGCAAAGTTATTGGGTTAAGGTTAAAAAAAGGTCAATTAGAAAGGAGTTGTGTATGAATGAATGAATTAATTAATTAATTAATTAATGCTGCCAAACTATTTTGGGTAAGGGCCTTCCTCAAAAGTACAATAATAACTGTTTGAATTGTTAAATTGTTAAGAAATGAGAATCGTTAAATTAATTGAAAAATTCCCATTTCTTAAAGTTCTGCATGTAAACATGGAATAAAGTTTTGCGTTGAACTTCACACTTTTAATAAATCACTTTTTCCCTTCTTCTCCAGTGAGGTCGGGTGTCTTGTGTCAGGGATTTTTGAACCCAAATGAGATGGCATGTGAAATGAGGGCCCCTCAGTGACTCCCACTGTGCGCAAAGATGGCAGACGGCAAGAGTCCTGAAAAATGTAATTAAACGGAGATAAGATTAATACAATCAGCGTGTGGAATGACAGAAAGGTGGTGTTGTTGAAGAGGCATTGAAGGGCCTCAAGCCTGAGTGGAGCTTGGGCCCAGCGCACCCCGGGTGAGGGGTTTTGGGGTAGTGGAGGGCTGCTGGGATTGAGCGCCTTCAGGTTTAGGCAGTCCCGTGGTTTGAGGGTTTAAATTAGTGGTGAAAAGACAATCCCCATTAGGAAGGATTAGGGGCCTGCTGGCAGCTGACGGGGCCCAGGCACCAAAACTGGCAGGGGCATCTGTCGCACTGCACCCATGGCTACATGGCTAAACCCAGTCGCAGTTAGCAACCTTCTGAAGCACAAACAAAAAATCAATGCTATTGTTACATTTCACCTTCCTCTGACCTCCATCGGTTTTCACCACAATTTAAAATCTTGAGATATTTCAACCAAAAATGTAACATTTCACATTATTGACACTCATGTCATTTGTTCGTTCAATCCAAGTAAGACAAAATTATACAAAATGTCCATACAAATGACAGTTCATAGTTGCTAAGAAGGAACAAAAACATCATAAAACATAGTCCATATCTGATTTGAGAGCTCTGCTGGGAGGGTTATCAGTGGACAGCGATTATTGGCCTATACCTCACACAAAGCTAAGAAACATTGTCAGAAAATATTTATATCACCATATTGTATGATTACAGTGGTGTAACAATTCTGCTTGGCTTCCTTTATTCTGTGTGACAAGCGTATGTCAGGAAAGGAGAGTTTTGTGTACTATTTTTTTCGCATTGATCTAAACAGAATAATCGCATGTGGATGTCGCAAAGTCTTATTGAGAACAGGCTTTTAGGGAGTAACTTGCTAAAAGCAATGCTATGAACTTAGCAACATTTTCAATAGCATGACTATAACTTTTACAATAACTGGCTAGGTGCTAGCAGTGTAGCATGACACAACAAATAGCTACATGGCTACATGATTGTACTTAACAGATTATTTTAACGCATTCTGTTTTTGATGGCAATTTACTGTATAAATATAATATTATAACAAGCTATAAAAAAACTTAAATTAAATCAAATTAGGTTGATAGGACCAATTATATAGGGTTAGGGGCTTCCTCAGAAGTACTAAAATAACGTGTTATTGAATCGTTAAGGAATGAGAATGAAATAGTATCAAAATGTCCTTGTGATTAGCATTTCTAACATTTCTGCATGTAAACGTAAACATGAACCAAAGTTGTGTATTTAACTTCACACTTCTCCAGTGAGTTACTGATGGCAACTTATTGTATAAATGAGGAAATAAAAACAAGCATTTTAATAAAAGTTAACAATATCACCAGTGTCGCAATACCAAATACAAACATACTCTACTAGTATTTGTTAATAATTTACATTACATTTACTTTTAATAATTCAGTCCCTGTACCTGTTGGAATCAACAAATTACATTTTTCTTTTGTACATATTTACATAAAACTGCTATAAAATATTAAAAGTGAATACTTAAAGTTACTAATATATATATATATATATATTTAATTCATCGAAGTTTTACATTGTCACCCTAAATAAATTTCTTATCATTTTGGAACCAGAAGAATCATCTGAATTACATAATGATATATTATATAACCTGCACGATTAAAAATATATTACTCACTTAAATACGAAATTTAGATTTCCTTTTGTTATTATTTGTTACAGCAACATTCTCACTAGGCTAGCTGCTCTGAATTATGAATAGCTTTTGTCTTGGCAAACTGCGGTTTCAAAGTAGCTCCCCCGACACTGGTATAGACATATTGTAGTAGACTGATGCTGTGTGTTTGCTATACATTTATTTATCTATATTCTCAGCTCCCCGCTGCTTCATTTGCTGCTTTAATTACTGTGGATGCTCCGACAACAAAGAGCGAGCACTAATCCACAATCCATGCTTTATCACGTTGTTTTAGCAGGGCTAAAAAGTGAATTTTTTCGTTTCATCTCCTATAGGGTTCTGCTTGTCAGGGGCAACAGACAGAGACACACTGATTGTCATTAGGGTCCCCTCCCACCCGGCTAATTTAAAGAGACAGCGCTCAGGTCCAGAGGTGAGCGGTGGCGAGATTTTCTCGCAGGCACGACACAAGAGAAAACCGCCTGGAGTTTCTCCGACCCACCGCTAGCTTTTTGTTCCCGGGTTCGAAAGGCAGCGGCGAACAAAAACAGCCTCAGAAAAGTACAATCCGATTAAAACAATCTCCTTGTCTTTTGATTAACGTTTATTTGCATGATAATAAATGCAAGACGATAAGACCGCAGAGGCCTTCTTTTTTTCCAAGGAGATGGTGTGTTTCACATCCAGGATTTTCCTGGCTCTTATTTCTTTTCGTTTTCCAGTGGCCTGTCTCTCCGTCCAGCTGTGTGGATTGTCTTAAATGTGTTGTCTCTTGCACGGTAACTCGCTAACAGGAACTTTAAGAGGCACCTCCTGCCGTAGCAGAAACCAAGATCAGCGCAGGAGGAGACGGCAATATCTCCACGGAAACAGACCCATGACAGCCTCAATGTCATGGGGAGATGGCGTGGAGCATTAAAGATCACGCCGTGCATCCAGCTCCGCCGTCTACCCAACATGCATATGTGCGCAAGAGTCCATCTCAAGCACTCTTAATGAAATGAACCAAAACCTCCACTTCATACCGTAGTTCGTTATCACCGCGGTTGCATTGTAGTGTTGCGAGTTTGTGTAGCTATCAGAACAAAGCGCTTGTGGCACATCGAGGACGCGTGTGTGTGTGTGTTGTGAGCTGAGAGGCAAAGCAACAGGGGATTTCACCGCTTGGTATTTCTGCAAAGCTCCAGAGAGAAACATGCCTCAAGCTATAGTCATGTTACAGACAAATGAAGAAGGGGCAATGTGTGATCTCTGCAAATTTGCACTCTCTCACTTTTTCTTTTTTCTTTCGCTCTCTTTCCTCTCCTCCCTCACCGCAATGCTTGACTCTCAAGTGGCACAGAAATCAAACAATTAGCAGGAGGGAAATAAAGGTCCTGCTTTGCCCTCTGGCACTTGTAAACATGGCAACCATGTTTGAAAATGTTGCCTTTATTATTCAGGTTTTGCCTTTCTCTCGCACTCTCTTGGTTTTTTTCCTTTTGATGCTTTTCTTGCTTTTCTTTCACACAGAACTTCTTACTTTGCTGTCTTATTCTTGTAGTTGTAATTGATTTTATTTAAAAACAAAAGAAAGAAAACTGCTAGATGTGTTCTTAAAAGTATCCGTATGCTTGGTTTGCATGTTTATATGACAATATCCTGCTTTAACCATCCTATTTATGACTTTGACATTTTTAGTTTTTAGTGCTGTGGACCCATAGTTGAAGATTTGCTGATGTGTGGGTATGTATGTATGCATTTATTTATTGATTTGCATTTCTTTTTTTATTTTATTTTATTCATCGAGGACGCGTGTGTGTGTGTGTTGTGAGCTGAGAGGCAAAGCAACAGGGGATTTCACCGCTTGGTATTTCTGCAAAGCTCCAGAGAGAAACATGCCTCAAGCTATAGTCATGTTACAGACAAATGAAGAAGGGGCAATGTGTGATCTCTGCAAATTTGCACTCTCTCACTTTTTCTTTTTTCTTTCGCTCTCTTTCCTCTCCTCCCTCACCGCAATGCTTGACTCTCAAGTGGCACAGAAATCAAACAATTAGCAGGAGGGAAATAAAGGTCCTGCTTTGCCCTCTGGCACTTGTAAACATGGCAACCATGTTTGAAAATGTTGCCTTTATTATTCAGGTTTTGCCTTTCTCTCGCACTCTCTTGGTTTTTTTCCTTTTGATGCTTTTCTTGCTTTTCTTTCACACAGAACTTCTTACTTTGCTGTCTTATTCTTGTAGTTGTAATTGATTTTATTTAAAAACAAAAGAAAGAAAACACTGCTAGATGTGTTCTTAAAAGTATCCGTATGCTCGGTTTGCATGTTTATATGACAATATCCTGCTTTAACCATCCTATTTATGACTTTGACATTTTTAGTTTTTAGTGCTGTGGACCCATAGTTGAAGATTTGCTGATGTGTGGGTATGTATGTATGCATTTATTTATTGATTTGCATTTCTTTTTTTATTTTATTTTATTATTTAAATTTTTTTGCATTGTCCCTATAAATCTAAACTGAATAAAGTGAAGTAAAAACATTAATATATAAGAAAAACAATGAAATCTCTCAGAAAACTGCAGCTGGGCTTTGGGACAGTGTATTCTGACTATAAAGTGTTCATTGAAAGTATACAGAAGTCTGTCTAAGTGAGTTTCTTAACTCTGGGACCCCCTCACAGCGAGGAGTTAGCGTGTACATAAAAGAGAAGGTCATCTCTGAAACATTGCACTCGGGACTTTGAACGGGACGCAACTTAACGCTACACACTGCAAAATGGACTGAGACAAATATATATATATATATATATACACATACACACATGTACAAGAGCAGACAACATATTTTACTTCAATTCAATTTAAGTAAATATGCTTTTATTTATTGTTTATTTTCTGCCTATCGTTCTAAACTCACAGGGACATTGATAATTAGGCATTTTAAACATATTTCAAACATCAATATATGATTTTTTCTTTTTGTATTATATCATTGTTGAAATTAAAATAACATAACATTGTAACCATTTTGTTTATAAACACACAAATAAAATAAAATAAAATATATGTTCATGATTTTGCAAATGTTAATGTGTAAGTGTTTAAAATTTAATATATTATGAATTACTTTTATATTACAGTTTTTTTTTTATCCTTACAACCCTTAAAGGAGGAGGCAACTAAAGAATGAAAGAGTAAAACTAAAATATTTAATACAGTCATATGATTTTAAAAGCTTTGGTTTAAATTCAAGATTGGCAACAAATAATCATATTATTATATCATAATATTGAAATATAAAACGTTTTGGGTTTTATATCAAAACAAAACAAACAAACACAAATCTTAAACTGACATCCATAATTACTATATTTTAGCACTTTTCTTCTTTCCTGATAAAAATAACAACAAACACACAAACAATACAAAGTTAAAATAAAAACGTTTTTGTATATGATTTTTAATAAAAAATATGATGTTGCTATTCTATTTAATTGTTTATCAATTTTCTGATTTTTTTTCATACAAATGTTAAAACAACCAAACAGTTTAAATAAAAATCATATTTTTGCATGATTACTTTATTTTAAAATATTATATTGATATTCTATTTACTTAATTGTATTGATATATTTTCCTTTTCCATTTGTCCTTTAGAATGAAATCTTGAATAGATATATATATATATATATATATATACGCATATACTGCTGAATAAAATTAGATCTGCGATTAAAACACTGCTATTATCTGATAAAGGAAAGAGATTGGAGATTTCCCGCCATGGCCGTGAACAAGTAATCCAATTCTGAACAGAGATATACTAGGCTTTTTATCTCAGTTCATGATATGATAGATTATCAGCCCAATGAATATAAGGGGATTTTCAAAGCAGGTATTAGAGCAGAAAGGTGTCCTCACCCAGAACAGTCTCACTGAATCATTGATCAGGGACAGCAGCGCTTTCAATCCAGTGTGTATGTGTGTGTCCATCTGTGCGTTAGGGAGGTTTTGAGGGATTGTCTACATTACATTCCGACCGGAGTAATAAACTGCGCGCACCTCCGCTGCGTTAGGTTCATTTAGTAATAGTTTTGATCTTTCCAAGTGCCATCGCAAAAAATATAGTTAAAATTAGCATTTTCTGATTGCAGTTGGAGCTGTGGGAAATGCCATAAAAATGCAGATCCATCCAATTCAAACAAAACTAAACCCTTTTTCATAAATTTCAAGGACGATTGCAGAGTTATTTCGTAAATGCACATAAAAGAGGTTTGAATGTTGAACTAACGCCCCTAAAGCCAACTAAACAGACATTTCTTTGAACAAAGCTGCAATGCTAAACAATATTTCAATTTTCGCAGCTTACGCCAACGGTCTGCCGTAGTTTCACAAACCGATCCTCCTGCCTGACCTCTCCACAGTCCTTCCAGGCTTTGGCCCCGCTGTGAGCGGCCCCTAGTCAGAGCACAATGTGTGAGAAAGACACACTGATAGATGCTCTGTGTTCTACTGCCCTCCAATGGCAGACGCTGTGCGTTTAGCCCCATCCCGCATGCTCTGCAGCTGGACAGTTAGTTAGTTTGGCCTGGGAGAGCTGCCCGTTGGACGGCCCCATCGCCCCTTGCAGCTGGTTAGGGAGCTGAACGCGGAGCTTGATGCCAAATCAGATGGGGTTCCTAATGCACGTCAACTGCAGACTCGAGCTATTATGTCACCGTCCGTCCTAGAAGAGTGGTGAATGAAAGCGTGAAGCGAATGTTTGACAGACGCGAAAACCTGTGTGCGGTGGTGGTAACTGTCATAAACCCCCTCTATTCATTTAGTTACACATGCAGATACACACACACACACACACACACACACACACACACTGAAACTAACGCAGACAGTATGCAGAGGCCCAGATGGCTGGTTCACAATGGCGGGGCAGGGCAGCCTTTGATAGGTTTGAGTGATTGATTTCAGGCTTGACTGGCTCTGATAGAGTCACCTCAGGAGGTGCCTGGCAACCACAGCTTCTCTCCACAACTTTCCATTGAGGGCCCGGGGCCGGCAATCACAGTGGATGCCCAGCTGACTCAGAGCCGTCCCTCTTTAAACTCAAAATGTGTCCAATCCCGCAACCGCTGGTCACAGACCTCTACTTCCTGCGCAGCATACTGCGAGGTTAGCACAAAAGATGCCATTCACTGTAAGACGAACTATTTATATTTTAAATTTTATTTGATTTATTAAAAAAAAAAAAAATCAAGCAAATACACATGCTAACACAGCAGTACGATGGAATTCGCCATGGTAACAATATGCTATTATTTTAAGCTTTTTAAAATAAGTGGTACATAAGTTTGTTAATTCACTTTCATGTTATATATATATGTGTATCAAAAAACGATGGTATTCTTTCAATTGCATTAGGATAGGCCTATTATTGTAAATACAATATTACATAAATGTGGTAAACATTCAGAATCACAGTATTTTTTTTATTATATTGGAGTAGTAGATACAATGATAAATATCGTAGTACCATGGTATTACCATTGTATGTATGTATGTGTTTATTTATTTATTTATTTGTGTTTGTTTATTTGTGTGTCTGTTTATTTATGTGCTTGTTTATTTGTTTGTGACGTGATACCAGCGCCATGTTATGCACAATGGTACATATCGTGGTTATACTATTCTATATAAATATGTAATCATTCAGTACCATGGTATTTTTAATTACTTTGGAGTAGGCACTCCATGTAGATACAATGATAAATATTAATGTACCATAGTATTGCCATATATTTTCTGACATGGCATCACTGAATCACTGTTTTGTTGTTGTTGTTTCTTTTTGTTTTTTTATAGCTTTGGAGTAGTATAGATACTAACGATTTATTATGTATGTATTTATTTATTTAATTTAATTTAATTTTTTTTATGGTACCTATATCATGTACTGTATGTGCCATGGTATTTAAATATGGTTAACGTAGTTTTTTTTGTTTTTTTTTTACCCTGGGGAAGGCCTGCCATGTAGATAAAATACACAGTATATTACTGTACAACAGCATATATAAAATTATCATTGCAGTGAGGTGGTATTCTTTATATTACATTGGATTAGGTCTACCATGATATTCTTTGAAGATCCTTGGAGTATCTTGTAAACACGACTGTATATACTTATCGTACTAATTCAATCCCATGACATTACCGTCTGTGATACCACGGAACGACAACCAGCCTGTTTTATGAGGGCCAGACGAAGCTTTGCAAACAATGCTGACTGCAGGTCCACGGTGTTTTAATTAAGGACGAGTAAATGAGGGAAAACATTGATTCCTCGTCTCCTCAGGTTGCTGCACCTCCGAGGTGATAATTGAAATGACATGGAGGCGGTTGGCGTCTGCTCTAACACAGGGTTTTGCCCGCCCGCATCCAGTCGAGGCTAACCGCAGCGAGGGCGATACGTGCGGAGGACGCAATTCCCCCCGCAGCTATCTCTCCCACGCTTTCATATCGCTCTCTTTCTGCCTCCGTGACACTCTGACAAGACTGTACAATCAATTAAGCGGCACGAAGCGGCTCTCTGATCCTCGTTCAAGGCGACGCTTGCGATTCTCCTTCCGCCACTAACAGGGGTTAAACTCAGCCTTCACCCAGTAGCCCGTCAGCTCAGATCACAAAGGAAGATGCATTGCAGCTCTAATTACATGCGTATGGGTCTTGAAAATCCAATTATGTTTGCACTCCTAATCACATAGCCTAATTGTACAAAGTAAATAAATCAAGGCCGTCCCTTGCCACTGCAATGGGATCACTGTACTAATAGTGCCATATTAATCACCTTGATCACATCAATGGCAGGCAGGTAGAGTTGAGCTCCGTCCCTCATTTGAATAATTAACATCTTAAAACTGTTTCCCTCGCTCTCCGTTTCCCTCTACATAATGCTGCTTTTAATTGCCCGTTTATTTATGCGTTGAAGTTGAAGTCATGCATAATTTATCAGATAGTTTTACATGCGTTTATGAAATTGTCTCGCCGAATTACAAATGTTAAGTTTATTTAGGATTAAATTTTAATGGCTCCTGCAATAGCCGAGTTTGTCGCCGAAATTGATTTGGATAATTGTGTCCTCCAGCTACCGCGCGGCGTCGGATGTGCGATTTTCCTCGAACTCTGCCGTAGACGCCGTACCCAAAGCAATTAACCTCATCCTAAGAAACTCTCTAATAATGTGCATTTGCAGTCTTTGTGCTATTGAGGTTATTCGAGAATATCATGATGCTTGTTAGTCCAGCGGTCCTCAATTAGTCGGACACGACCTAAAAATGAATCCAGTTGTTTGTTTTGATAGGATCAACAGGGAAAAACAATGCTAAATGAAGCTAACCATATAAATGTGTGTAAATCCAATTCAGTGTTCAGGAATAAACAGCTACATCTGATGGGATTGAGCTGCTGGTTTGGGTTAGTTGTACTACAGACCGCCACTGAAGTAACGATTTCTACGTAAGATATTTTGAGGAATTGTAAATGTGTTTGGGATGGAAACATGCATGTCGAGGTGAAGGAAGGGGCAGAGCCGCTCCGCCCGCCTGGGGAGTTTGGCATGTGCCCTGAGAGTACACCCCGTTGATTGAGGGTCAAAGTAAATAACTGGGGCCGAAGGTACCTACCCCTCCCCGTTCCCTCTCATGGGGCTCATTTCAATACCCCGCCCCTTCCCTTGGCCCCACCCACTGACAGACAGCCTCTCCGCTCGACCAGGACTCCTGCTTCAATGGCTACTCTACTCCTGCAGACACATAGAAAAAAACTATTTCCAGCAGGTATTTATCATGTTTGTGGTCTCTACAAATTCAACGGCATGTAATACACTGATCTAAGCCACTGAGATATGAAATGGAAATGAAACCACATAAAAATAAATCCTAAAATGGAGGCATGATGGACAAAGCAGCTATATTTCCCACATATGTTGGGAGGGTGGCAAAAATTTTACGGACAATAAAAAAACAACGGGTAACAATGGTCCTCACTGAGCAGAGCAAAAGAGGAACACATGATTTGCGATAAAGTCCAGCAGCTCAGAAATTTTAAAGAAGTGTCCACACGTAGGCCGTGTAAGATTGTAAGATTTTTTAATTTTTATTTGCATTGTATATCTAACCACTTTTAAGGAAAACTATTACAAAGATAAAAAAAACATTTGTATTAACACATTGGTAAAATATTTAAATACAAAGTAACATTCTATGTATTTTTTTTATTTTTTTATTGTATGTATTAACTAAAATATTTAAAAGTAGGAGTTTGCAAAATAATTATAAACAATCCAAAAACTTTGTATAATTATTATAAATTAATAAAAACAATTAAAATAAATTAATTAATGAAAAAAAGAAAATACAATTTCTAAAGCCTACTCAACCCAGCCATTGAAAACTACAACTAATAGTGAAGTAAAATACAAGCAAAAACTAAAAATTCCAAGAAATAAAATTAATTTAAAAAATGTGTTAAAATTGAAAAGAAAAAAAAAACTATACAAATGATTATAAATTGTGTTGCTGTCATAAGGATTGAATCTAATTCAGATCTAATACTGAAGCGAAACGCAAACAAACTAAATATAGTTAAAAACTCCTTATATGGATAATTTGAACTAAAACTAAACTAAAAAAATCGGACCACAAAACAAAATAAAAATAAAAAGTGACATTTTCAAAACTATTGTAGCCCTTCTATCTCCAGTATCTACCGATGCCAAAATCATAAGAAGGGGACTTTTTTAATTTTCTGAAATTCTATAAATTGTGCAGGACAATCCCACATCGCCATCCTGTTCCTTCCCATCAACCCTGTTCCTATAATTCATACAGCAAATATCAATTAAACTCCAGCGACGCGTTGGGCTCAGGGTGAAAAGCTGTTGTCGAAATGTGCATTGTGTATTTCTCCTCTCCGTGCACACATACATATACACACACGGACACACTAATGGCTACCCAGCGAGCGGTAGGGATAGCGTTCCTCTTCCTCTACAACCCCCTTGGCCTCCTGCTGGAGGAATTCCCAGCCCTCTCTGCAGGTAGCCAGCCAGAGTCGAGACGGAGAACATGTGTTTTCCTCCCCTGGATGGGTCAACGTGGGGTTGTTCATTCAGTGCTGGAGATATAGTGGCCGAGACCCGATCACTTATCTGAAGTCTGGCCCGGACTCGGCCGAGCTCGCTCCAGTTAGGCCTCTCTCCGCATGATGGATTCCACTCAAGTGTGAGAGCAGATCCAGCCAACAGACTCCTGATGGGCCAGACGCCTCCTCCCTTTGACTGTGCAACTCAATCAGTGACATATGCCAACTCCAGCTTCTGAACTCCAATACAGTGTTGTGCCACCTTTTTTTCCTTCATCGTCTTCTTTTTCCAAAGGGTTTGAACTTTAACCACAAAGTTATGAATTCTGGCTTAGAAGCAACAGGAGAATGTGAAGAACGCCTGAAGAGGACCAACAGACACTTGATATTCTTGTTTTTATGTTTCACCAAGAAAAAGGGAAATTGCCTCTTTCCAAACAGCGTTTGGAGGTTGTTTTAAGAGAAAAACATTTTTACTTTGAAATGTAAAGACTAGCACGATTGAAACAACACTTGAAATGATCCGGCCGCTATAGCTTCAGTTGTGGGTTTTGACTGAAATCGATTCGACTTTAAGGTTGTTATTACTTTTCTTCAAGAATACTGAATAAATATTTAAAGGATCACTGGAAACTGGATCATTTCAGTGACATGGAATCCGATTTCCTTAAAGTACAGCAAAAAATACTTTAAGATAAATTAATAAAATAATTATATTTGAAGATTATTTAATACTTTTCTCAAAGTGTCCTTTATTGGAAAAATACTGTAAGATGATTTACAAACAAATGATTGTAAATTATTTACTTTTCATCTTTATAAAATTACACTGGCCATACCAGGGGTGGGCAACCTAACATCGAATGAAATACTTCTGATATACTACTATCCATCTGACTTTATTCTGTATCATGATATCTAGTAATTATGTTCAGCCACTGTTTGAAAGGCCATTCAAAATGTGTATATGCTCTGATTGACCAATAATAACTTTGGTCAGAATGAAAGGAAATGCTTATGAGAATCAACTAAAACACATGATTAAATTTCTTCGAATATTTGATAGGCTTATATTTGCTGTGAATACACTGATTTAGTCATAAAGATATTTTCTTGTAGTTTGTGTGCAGTTAATTCTACACAAAATATATGGACAGAGTTTGGTTTGGGGTCAGTACGATCGATCGATTGATTGATTGATTTATTGATTTTAAAGAAATTAATACTTTTATTAAGCACTGATATAATGAATTGATCAAATGTGACAGTAAAACGTTTTATTGCTACAAAAAATACATTTCATTCAAATCACCACTCAGTCTGCTCACCAGAGAATCCTGAAAAATTCAATGTTCAATGTTATGTTCAACATAATTAAAAATATTAGTGCAAACGATAATAATAAGAATAATGTTGATAATAATAGTAACACTAATAATAATGATACACTATACATGATTTTTTGTAAAATCTGTCCACTAAAATCTGCAGACTGGCTCTGATTTTCAGCAACTGGTAGTCATGTAGTGTATTCCAGCCTTAAGTGGAAACGGCAGTCGAGCTAAGTCAACATGAAACAACATTTTTTTTTTCCTTTAAACTTATGTATTTTCAAGATACATATTTCCAATGGGGGAAAATGTAGTACAAATCTTGTATCCATTGAGAATTGATTGGATTGCGAAGAGCCCATATATACCAGAATGCATCCAGGTAGATGGAGGAGTTTTTTGAACATTAAAGCATGTCAACATATTCTGTTACACCAAATACACAAAATAATGATCTTTAAGTCTTAAAATCTTTTAAGTTTTGGTAAAGAGTAATTTGTCAGGCAAAAGGGAAAGTTGTTTCAAAGGCAACACAGACTACAAATTTTGAATAATAGTACTACTAATATATATAGGACAGCTGACCATATGAACATAATAAATACGGAATTTCATATCACTGAAAAAGCACATCCCCATTTTTCAAGCACACCATTCCCGCATCTAATTTTGTATTACACATGCATCACTTTTTCCAACCTTAAAAAGCCCTAACCAATAAAATAATACTGTATTACAAATAATAATAAAAAAAATATTAGTAACATTAGTATTTTCAGTAACATTTTATTTTAAGGTGTTCTTGTTACAGGTTACATGTATTTACCACTACAATAACAATACATTATGCATAGTTACATGCAAGTAACCCTAAACCCTAATCATGTAGTAAGTACATGTAGTTAATTAATATTACTCAGTACTTAAAGAAAAGCTAACAGGCACACAGATATCAAAACCTTTCCAATTATTATTATTATTTTTTTTTTTTCAGTTTTGTAAAAAATTAAGATGTATTTTCTTAATGCAGCAGTTTGGTAGCCATTATTTTTGTTAACTTAAATACATAAAAAGTATGTTAGGGTTTTGGTTGCACCCATCATGAATGATATTTCAAATTGTTGCAATGCAAAGGTAACCCATCCGCAACTATAATGCAACATTGTGAAATGTTTTGAGCTTGCTGAGATGTTCCTCCCCTACACTACTGGGTAATATCTGACCATGTGCTTTCCATCAAAGAAACACGGCTCTAGATGTCGAGCCAAGAGCCACGCGCATAAAGAATGGATCGACGGAGAAAGCAGCAGACGAAACAAATCACGGCGGAAATGCCATCACTTTTTCCAACCTTAAAAAGCCCTAACCAATAAAATAATACTGTATTACAAATAATAATAAAAAAAATATTAGTAACATTAGTATTTTCAGTAACATTTTATTTTAAGGTGTTCTTGTTACAGGTTACATGTATTTACCACTACAATAACAATACATTATGCATAGTTACATGCAAGTAACCCTAAACCCTAATCATGTAGTAAGTACATGTAGTTAATTAATATTACTCATTACTTAAAGAAAAGCTAACAGGCACACAGATATCAAAACCTTTCCAATTATTATTATTTTTTTTATTTTTTTCAGTTTTGTAAAAAATTAAGATGTATTTTCTTAATGCAGCAGTTTGGTAGCCATTATTTTTGTTAACTTAAATACATAAAAAGTATGTTAGGGTTTTGGTTGCACCCATCATGAATGATATTTCAAATTGTTGCAATGCAAAGGTAACCCATCCGCAACTATAATGCAACATTGTGAAATGTTTTGAGCTTGCTGAGATGTTCCTCCCCTACACTACTGGGTAATATCTGACCATGTGCTTTCCATCAAAGAAACACGGCTCTAGATGTCGAGCCAAGAGCCACGCGCATAAAGAATGGATCGACGGAGAAAGCAGCAGACGAAACAAATCACGGCGGAAATGCCGGACTGATGAATAAGTCAGGTGACTCTATCCTCAACACTGTGTAAATGAGAGCCAATTAAAGCGGCAGCTCTGGCCCCGGCGCTCCCTGCGGCCGCACACATACTGAGAGACCGGCCCGCTGGCAACCGAAGACATACACTGAGAATCAGAGAGACGAGAGAAAGAGACCCTTGCCGAGTTTATCGCAGCAGTGCTCCATCGAGTTTCAGACAATACAGAGGGGAAACAGCGCGAGGGGCCGAAACTCCTCGGGACCGCCCATGAAACTCTGACCTTTGTCTTTTGCTTAGCATTAGCTCGACCGCTAAGTTTAGAAGAATATGATTTTACGCCATTTTTCCTCATATTGTTAAAGCTCGTTCTAATGAATTGTAGGGCACTTCATCAATTGCCTTTGCAAAACATGTTATTTGTGTTCTGACCTTCAATTACCCAGACCCAACCTTGTGAGAAAGCCCTTCGTTAAACTACAGGCGCAGAGTTTGGATTAGGCCGACAGGTTCGAGCTTTGACGCAGCTGGGGTGCAGAGGCACTGACTAATTTAGCCAATTAGACAAGGGCATGATTAAGGTGGCCAGATTGAGAAAGAGCCACCATTGGACTTTAGCCAGGACTCTGGGGTTAGAACCCCTGCTACAGAGCTTAAAAAACTCTGAGATCCTCTAATGACCAGCAGGCACAGGAGCAGTAATGACCCCTGGGAGAGAAAGACACAGAGAGATCATCACAATACATGTGCCCATTGTTCTTTACATATCTGATTGTGATCCACTCGTGGGTCATTCAGCACACTGCTATAGAGAAATTATGTTCATGTCAGTGAACACACATTCAAAAAAAAAAAATCTTTAAACTCAAGTACATACTTGAATAATAACAAGGATGTTTCTATGTTTACATTTCTGTATTAGTGTTATTATTCAGTGTTATTTTAATATAATTCATATGTTATTATAGTTTTTGTTACTATTATGTATTGAATTAGATTTTCATATTTTCAGTTTATTTTAATTTTACTTCTTTTTTAAAACTGTATTTATTAAGCTTTAGTTTGTAGCTTTAGTTTAAAGGGGTCATATGACATTGCTAAAAAATAATATAATTTTGTGTATTTGGTGTAATGAAATATGTTTATGCGGTTTAAGGTTCAAAAAACACATTATTTTCCACATACTGCATTATTGTTTCTCCTCTATGCTCCGCCTTTCTGAAACGCATCAATTTTTACAAAGCTCATCGTTCTGGAAAGCGAGGTGCGCTCTGATTGGCCAGCTGTCCAGTGCATTGTGATTGGCTGAATATCTCATGCGTGTGACAGAAATGTTACGCCCTTACCATACAGCTGGCATTGTAGTCTACTCTACCAGGTTCAGGAAACAGTCCTCCTCGCTACTGTGAGAAATACACCTACAATCAAAAACATTCTTTATGACCTCTATTATTTAACAACAAAAAAATCACTCAGTGGATTCAGGTGTACATGAAACATCTTTGTTGCTGTAACATTTGAGCTGGATCAAGAGGATCATGTTTATTAGTCTTTCGTGTTACTATTAAAGGGTTTATATGATGTTGCTAAAAATAACATTATTTTGTGTATTTGGTGTAATGAAATATGTTTATGCGGTTTAAGGTTCAAAAAACACATTATTTTCCACATACTGCATTATTGTTTCTCCTCTATGCTCCGCCTTTCTGAAACGCATCAATTTTTACAAAGCTCATCGTTCTGGAAAGCGAGGTGTGCTCTGATTGGCCAGCTGTCCAGTGCATTGTGATTGGCTGAATATCTCATGCGTGTGACAGAAATGTTACACCCTTACCATACAGCTGGCATTGTAGTCTACTCTACCAGGTTCAGGAAACAGTCCTCCGTAAAACGCTCTGCACACATCTGAATATTTGGGTTGAACTGCTCTGGAACAGTGTTGTAAATACAACTTAACCACTGATTTCTATTCGTGTCCTCTTTTGGAAGGCCAAACAAAGTAGTTTCGCTTTCGCAAAGAAACACACAGCATCTCCACGACATGACGGCGGCGGCAACAATACTACAGCGAGAATCAAAGTTGTGCCTTCTTTCTTTGCGTGAACATTTGGGCGGCGTTATGCAAATCTTGCCACACAGTGACGTAGACATGTGGGGGCGTGTTAGAACGAGCCGTTTTAGGAGGGTGTGGACGAGTCTTAACTTTTAAATAGAATGTCTCTTTGCGTTTGAGACTTTAGTCTTTGCAACTTTAGGGATCTTATCTATTCACGAACAGCTTGTAACACTCCAAAGAGAAATCAAAACTTGAAATCGCATCATATGACCCCTTTAAGTTATTTTAGTACCTTACCTTAAACTAAACAAAAATTACAATATATATATGTATATATTATTATTATTTTTTTTATATATATAGTTTTGCTTTTAGTTTTAGTTAATGAAAGAGAAAAGCGTATACAAATTAACTGTCCCCACAATGTCAAAATGAATAAAAAAGTCTCATTAAAGAATCAAATGCTTTAAAAAAGAAAAAAGAAAGAAAGAAAATCTTAACAAGCAGTTTTACATAATTGTTGCACTATTTCTTATAAAATATTGCTCACACTTTATTTTAAGGTCCAATTCTCGCAATTAACAAACTATTTCTACAACCTTTGCCTCAATAAATTCCTAATTTGCTGCTAATTGAGTAAGGTAGTTGTTAAGTTTAGGTACTGGGTAGGATCAGGGATGTAGAATATGGTTATGCAGAATATGTCCTTTATAAGTACTAATAAACAGCCAATATGTTAATAATATGCATGCTAAGTGAGAATTGGTCCCTATACTAAAGTGATACCAAAATATTTTAACAAAACTGCTTCACTGCACAACAAAAATAAAAATAAAAAGTTTTCGCAAATTCAAAATCATGTGGTGTGACAAAAGAAACATGCAAGTAAATAAATAAATAAATAAATAAGCAAGTAAGTAGTAGGTCAGTCTCTTAAAATATGACCCTGACCATATGACTTAAAAGATCCTAAAATAATAGGGTAAAATATGTGAAAATTGATTTTTTTCATGAAAAATGTGGTGCAAGTCCTCAAAAAATTAATGATGATTATGAATTAAACATTTCTGAGTTAAGTAAAAAAAAAAATTAAAAAAAAAAAGCATTCAAAATATATTTGACAAAAAAAAAAAAACTTTATCACTACATTGATTGTGATTATACTTAAGGTGATCTTTTTGAAAGAGTAAGGAAAGTATACGTTATCTATTTTTTTATATATATATATATTTGTAACACCACATGCTATTTTAAATTTAATATACTTGAATTTAATTTTTTTTTTCTCCTTATGAAACCGTCATGAACAGAAAGAGCACATTTCCAAGATTTTCCTTTTATTAATAACTATTTCATCTGTCAGAAGCTGGTCACCATGCAATTTATACTTCCCACGATGTGTGCAATAGGCTATGCAAACCTGGACTAATTACGCTTTCCATTTGAAATCTTATACTGTTTTATTGCACAGATCTATAGCATACTTGATTGTGACTGGTGAATTGCAACATTCAGTGGTCAAATATTGTTGAATAATGAACGCTACTGTTGTATAACGAGCACTATGGACCGTTGTCCAGGCAACCAGTTCCCAGCATGACTCCCTGCTCTGCATTTCCTCATACTAAAAATAACTTCAAATCAATACTTCGTCTATTTACTAATGCATAGCTGGATAAGCAGCCGTATAATAACAGCATAATGTACAGTCAGCCGGTGATTTTTGCTAAATAAACCCAGGCAAAGGGTTTTACCCCTCATGTATCTATAGTGAATGGAGCAGAGCTAAATGGATTTCCTCTGGAGTAAGAAAGTGTGTCTGTATGCTATTGATTATCCCCAACACCTCGGTGCATGGCACATTACCTGTTCCTGTCGGAGCGTCCCCCTTCTGTCAGCGAGGCCTCATGAATAATGAAAGGCTGACATTCTGTTACTCTTACCTGCCGCTTGTAACCAGTCAAACTGTAAAAGGTGTTTATCTGCGCGCGCTGCCACTCCAAATGTTAGATATTAAAAATTAATGGGCATGATTAAGATACTTTGAAACCCTGGCAAATGGTATATTTAAATATTAAGTCACATGTAATTAAGAGCAGAGAAATATTCTTCCCTGTAGTTAGGGGCAATTATAACAATTTCCATCAAGGGATTTCCCAGCTTGACTTTTTTGTTCTGAGCTATGGTGATTAACATTATGGCTAATTGAAGTCATTTTCTTAGACCGGGGTAGTTCGCTCCCTCTTTTGTCCTGGAGGGAAACTTAGCACTCAGAGCGCTCCAAGCTGAATTTCAATAGAAGATTTCCATTTTCAACCCCACAAGTGGCCCATTTAATTGTCTGTTGGAGTATTTCCTCCCATTAGCTGGAGAGGTCAATCTTACGTGGGGCGACACGGGCGAAGGATGTGGCCAGGTGGCTTGATCTCGCACAGACCGACCCAACACCCTCCGGACAGAAAGAAGCACTTGTGTCTCTTATTAAAACCACTGATTCTTTGATTCTTGCTCACAATCACTCATTTGGGGCCATACAGCAGGGCGTTAATGTTGCTTCATCATACACTGTTAAAAATGCCATCATTTTAACAGTAAAACACCGTGAAAATGCTAAGGTAAAAACCAGTTAAAGTTCTCTTTGTATATATGATGAAAAACTAATACATCTAATGGGACATTTCAAAATAGTGTTAAACTTACAGTTTTAGGAAGTGATGGAGAGCAAGTCGTCGGGGAAATAAGAAGTAAATTGACTTTCCCAGAATCCTCTGCGTGACACCTCATGTTTGATTGTTGTTGTTTTTTTACTGAAATTTCTTCTTCATTTTTTCTCTACTTCATATCATGTTACACCTTATGTTGTTAAATTAGTGTTGTTGTTGTTGATGTTTGTAACACAATTAAATGTGAAATTTAGAAAGTAGAAAAACTGAAGTATTTTCTTGTAAAACACACTCCAATCAACTTTGTTTTATTTACAACTTCGAAGAAATATGTTTTTTTCCCCCAGTATATGTGTATATGTATATATATATATATATATATATATATATATATATATAAGCAAATTACGTCAAAGATTATTGTATCGGAAACTCCAACCTCTCCTATCAAAATATGTTCTAAAACTGTTTTGCTAATGTTCCCATTAAGTTATAAAAACATTATTTCTAAATGTTTTTAAATTATTTATTTATTTATGTTTTTTTTTTTGTTTGTTTTGGTTGGTTTTCAGTGTATTAGAAAGGTCCAAAACAGAGTTTAGTTCTTCAAAAGGTTGGTATATTAACATATCAGTTAATTTAATACATGTTTTTAAAATGTAAATTGAAATCCATAAAACCAAAAATGTTGCTAACATATTTTTACTGTAAAGTTAATTAGTTATTCGTTATTCTTTCTTTTTCTTTCTTTCTTTCTTTCTTTCTTTCTCTTTCTCTCTCTTTCTCTTTTTGAATTATTACTTTTTTTTTGGTTGGTATTTTTCACATTTTAAGTGTATGATAATAACCTCAAGATATGGTTTCATGACAGTTCGTGTTGCGATGTATCCAACCACGGCTGTATAAGGAGGCCTGACGCAGGCTATGAATTTTCCAGATGACCACAGAATTGCAGTGTTAACAGAGAAGTGGCTTATACAAGGAGCTAATGTATTGCTAAGCTAACCGTGAGTGACACTGTCAATCAATCTGATATAGTGTTGACCACTACTGGGATCCCGATTTTTGGCCAGAAAATCGAACATACTGTGAAACAAGTCCATTAAAGTTACGCATGATGTTTTCACAAGACATGCTGGGTAAAATACTGTGCGCGAGAGAGAGAGAGTGAGCATGTGTGCTTGTTTATTAGATGTTAGCTGTTTACGTTTTAGCCTAAAACCATCATGTTATATGACGTTCTCACCCATGATGATGGCACAAGTTTACTACACTTCATCTCACACCAAAACTGGCCTATCTCTGAAATCTAAACCCTGTGTGTGTGTGTGTGTGTGTGTGTGACAGGCCTATTCAGCTGGCCTAAGAGCCGTTTTACAGACTGACGCCAGCACCGCAGAATGATCCCAGCAGTTGTCCTCTCGCAGAATGTTATTACAGAAGGAGGCAAGGTCAGATTGCAAGGATGATACATGGGAGGTGCTTTTGAAATAAGTAAGTCCTTTTTTTTGCATGAGCGTTGTGTATTGACCTTGGCGTTTCTGACAATAACATCCATCATGCACATGAACCCCTTCCAAACACACAACGCCAGTCCACGCTGAGGCCAAATGAATCGGATTAAGGAATAACACTGGTGGATGGATGCCTGACATCCAGCGATAGCAGAATAAACTGTCAGTTTCTCAGCCTCTCGGGTTTCACATCGGGCCACTTTATGAGAATAACAATTTGTATTATAGTGGTGGCCTATATATTTTTATATAGCAAAACTATTTTAGTAAATCAGCCTGTTTGCAAAATGCAACTTTTAGATACATTTTTGTGAAAGTTCTGAGATGTGTGTGTGTGTGTGTGTCTGTGTGAATACTACATACATATATAAGTTATAAATATAATTATTTCCTGAACGGCATACCATAATATATATATACATATATATATATATATATACACATATATATATACATACAC
>NW_015505277.1:1885224-1901681 GCF_001515645.1 Sinocyclocheilus grahami | reverse complement strand
ATATATATATATATATATATATATATATATATACACACTCACAAAGTTCATATTTCAGGTGTGTGTGTGTTTATTTAAAAAGTTAGTACATTTTGTATGTTTGTATTTATATAGTGAAACTATTTCAGTAAAGAGGCCAGTTTACAAAATGTAACTTTTAGATCAATTTTTATGAAAGTTCATAAAATATATAATATCATATTTTGTAAACAGGGTAATACAACTATTCTTTAAGGAAGAAAACAAAATCAAAATTGTGTTAAAGGTAATGTATCTAAAAAGAAAAATACTTATATGACTTTGAATAATGATTCATGGAGAATATGAACAAACTCCCAAAAAACAAGAGAAATAAGAAAGTACCAGTACTTCAGGGCTACCAGTATTTATTGTATATATATATATATATATTTAATACAATAAAACCTATTTATACTATATAAATCATGTAAAATAAAATACAAATATAATACAAAATATAAATACAGACATAAAAACATTTCTTGTAATATATAATAAATGTATTTTAATAAATGTTAAAAAGAATAAACAACATAATATTATATAAAATTCCACTGGCAGTTCAGTTATGGTAATATTGTCACTAGTTAAATATTATTACTAATATAATATATATATATATATATATATATATATATATATACAATTAAAGTATACACCTATTAAAAAAACAAGTTCTACCAATTTACATTCGTATTCATTTGTAGCGCAGTATCATTTTTGCCTCATGCTGAGTGTGTAAATATGTAAATGGACTCTGGTGATGTTAGAGGGTGTTGACAGCACTTTGCAGTGTGTGTACAGTATGTCAGTGTAAACAGCACAGCGATTGCTCGCTGCCGCGTGTGTGTGTGTGTGTGTGTGTGTGTGTGTGTGAGAGAGTCTCTGGAGAGCCAGGCTGGGACCGACCTCTGCCTGTCTTGCTGTGCTGTTTGGAAAAGTGATGAAACTCAGAGAATAGTGAAGCGTTGTGCTGGCAAACAGCTCTGTGA
The DNA here is from genome assembly GCF_001515645.1 of Sinocyclocheilus grahami. Lineage (NCBI taxonomy): Eukaryota > Metazoa > Chordata > Actinopteri > Cypriniformes > Cyprinidae > Sinocyclocheilus > Sinocyclocheilus grahami. Next base: position 1,900,668 of record NW_015505277.1, on the reverse strand, counting down.
GCCTCTGCCTCTTCTGTCTGTGTGCTGGACTGAAGAGCACATGTTTGGCACAGACGACGCACAATTAAGCTATATTATTATCTTTTGAGCCACTGCTACAGTCCTGTCAAATTGAGGAAGTTCACTTTACAACTCTAGCAAGCTGTACTGTGAGATATTTGCTTTATTATATTATTTAAAAAATGTCATACATAATTAAATTTTTTATATTATTTAAAAGTTTTCAAGAGTATTGCAAACTGCATTTTATTATCAGTGCATAATCTAGTGTCTCAAATCTGTTTTTATAGTTTAAAATTATATTTGTAATTGTATATATATATATATATATATATATATATATATATATATATATATATATATATATATATATATATATATATATATATAAGATAATATTTGGCTGAGATACAACTATTTGAAAATCTGGAATCTGAGGGTGCAAAAAAAACTAAATATTGAGAAAATCATCTTTAAAGTTGTCCAAATTAAGTTCTTAGCAATGCATATTACTGAACAAAAAAAATTAGTTTTGATATATTTATGTTAGGAAATTTACAAAATATCTTCATGAAACATTATCTTTACTTAATATCCTAATGATTTTTGGCATAAAAGAAAAATTGATCATTTTGACCCATGCAATTGGCTTTTGCTACAAATATACCCGTGCTACTTATGACTGGTTTTGTGCTCCAGGGTCACATATAAGCATGATATAATAATGAGGATAACAAAATCTAGAATCTATAAAACAAAATACTGCTGCTACAACGACTACTGCTACTACTACTAATAATAACAACATTACAATAATTATGTTCTTCTTGTGAATTAATTTTAGAAGCAGATTTTAAAATATTAAAACATTAAATAAATGTTAGGTTTATTTGAAGCCTTTTTAATATTGTACGATGCGATCACAGCAACACAGATATTATGACCACGATAATAGAAGCATTATTATTAGCAATAGTAGTAGTGTATGTTATTATGATATTACCTTTCAATCAAGTATAACATATTTCTGTCAAATAAAAGACATTTTAATTTAAAAAATAGCAACCAATTTTAACATAAACATTTACATTCACATATCATAGCTATACACATTTTTTTTCTATCCAAAAACCTATAAAATATTTTATATGTGCTCATTTAAGCATGTGCAATAAATGCACGGTGTTTAATACTATTTATTCAATATAAACATTATTTTTAATTTTTACAGTGTAGTTGCATGTCTACACTGCAGTATATCACTTATGTGCGCAGACTTTTTTTTCTTCCATATTATAAGTATATACACATACTAATATATTTTCCTTCATATAATGACCATAACGGCTTCATATTACATCCTGTCCTCCACACACCAGTTATGTGTCGAGCACAGCAGACCCTGAGTGAGTTTGAACAGGCCTGGACGTTCTCTCACATTAAAGAGGAAAGAGACTCTCATTTTGTGAAGCACCAACAGAGGATCTTCACACTTCCACATCGACGCTAGCTAAAATGGAGAGTGGATACTCATTTTATCTTGGAGTAAGTGGGTGAGAGCCAAACCGATGAAACATGGTTAGACAGTGCACCCTAGCTGCGGCGCATGGAAGCCCAGCCGTCTGGGAGCCAGGCCTTGACCCGCCACTGCAGAATTTTAATAGAAACCAAGCATGAAAGGGAGAATTCTTTAAAGGCTTCATCAAGTGTGACCAACCAGCATCAGCAGTAACCCATGTTATACAGGCCACAGTTATGACCCCCTCAAAGGGCTGCCCCGGAGGAGGCGGGCGACAGGGAGGGCCACACCGCCCTCAGAAGTTCCCCTCATCTCCCTTGAAGAACGCAAGGCCGGCCCAGCAGGAGGCGCATGGGCCTGCTTTGAAACATAACACCTTTGTGATCCCGTGTTTGGGATGGAGCGTGGTTTGCAGATGGCATAGAAAGAGCCACCACGGCAATCTCTGACTGAACAGAAACATGGGAGAGAGACACAGAGAGTGGCCTAAAATATCATCCTCTATCATGGAAACAAGTTGTCCTGGGAGCGGGGAATGACTGCTGTGAAGCTCCTGCCTGTGAGGAAAGCCACTCGCATTTTAGGGATGATTTCCCCTGCAAAATAAAACCACTAATAGGCTGCTTAATGTTTCGCTTAAATGTCTGAACATTGTCTGCCTAAATAAAATCACCTGAGGTTTGTTAAGATTTAGTGCTTGAAGGTGCATGGCAAGAACATTTTAAATGTTTATTTGTAAAAAGAATTACTACAAAAGGGCATTATTATTATTTATTAGGAGTAGTAATAGTAGCTAAGAAGCATTGCAAAGCACTAGACATGATATATACTTAAGCAGTTAAGCTGGGTACAACAAAACTAATAATACGCTATTTAATTTTCTCATCAACAGCACTGTTTTATAGATTTTAATAGATTCAGTTATTTATTTTAAAGTGTTAGTAATAATTGATTTTAGGCATAAATACGAAAAAAAAAGGGGGGAAAGTTATATGTAGAAAGGCTATGAAAACAAGTGCAAAATAATTATTCATTTTGAGTTTATAGGTCTTCCAAATAAATACATATTATGTTGTTTTTTTGTTTTTTTTAAAGAAAGACTAGTTTTATACTCCAAAATGTAATTTTATGATTGTTGCCATATGGTAACATTTCTCAGGGGGAAAAAAATAAAATTTTTTACTTTAGTCATTTAGCAATGTCCAAAAAAAAAACATTCTAAACAACAAAAAATGTATGTTATATATTATATTTTACATTACATTATACATTATTATAAAATGTAGTATATTATTATTATTCAAATTATAGTATATTTACATCAATTATAAGCTGATACACTGGCCAGGCTAATTAACTGACCAATATCAGTTAAAATCCAGCTTTTCCAAAGATTACGACTTTTCTTCTTTATTTCGGTAATGCATTCTGAACAAATTTTCTATAAAATAAGCACAATTTGGTGTGCATATACTTTGTATATTATACTGCATATTTTATCAAGCCACCCTGCTGTCTAGATATCAGCATCTGACAATTACAAATTCAAGAAAAAGAGAGAGAGACAGAGATTTAATAAGAATGGTACTGTAGTGCTGTTTTTTTGCACTAAAGGCCCTTTTTCACACTTACCTTTGTTATTGTTTATTGCACAGGCATAATGAATACGTGAAATTTTCAAAACAGCTGCAAGCGTCGATACAGGGGTGTCCGTAAAAAACTAAAGACGAGATCATGATGTGGTGGGCTTGTGGAGTTTGTGCAGAGGTGAATAAATCACTACAGGGCCAGTCCTGGTGACAGGGCTTCCCCTTCCAGCCGTTTATCAAGCCACCCTGCTGTCTAGATATCAGCATCTGACAATTACAAATTCAAGAAAAAGAGAGAGAGACAGAGATTTAATAAGAATGGTACTGTAGTGCTGTTTTTTTGCACTAAAGGCCCTTTTTCACACTTACCTTTGTTATTGTTTATTGCACAGGCATAATGAATACGTGAAATTTTCAAAACAGCTGCAAGCGTCGATACAGGGGTGTCCGTAAAAAAACTAAAGACGAGATCATGATGTGGTGGGCTTGTGGAGTTTGTGCAGAGGTGAATAAATCACTACAGGGCCAGTCCTGGTGACAGGGCTTCCCCTTCCAGCCATCTGAGAAGGATGGGGAGAAGCAGAGCGCTGAACTTCTAACCCCGTTTTCCGAAATCATTTTTAGCTGCAGCTGACAGTCGATAATCGCTTTTTGACAGTGCGCTCCTGACGGCCAGCGTTCCCGTGCCGCAGTGGGTCCCCTGCAGTCACTGAACCCTCTGCAAAGGTGATCTGCTTTTGGATTGTTTTCCTTTCCATTGGCTTTGGCAGGCTCAGAGGAGCATGTGTATTTTGATACTTTCCTCACTTCATTTGTACCTGTCTTTGCGAATGTATTCACAGTTTTACTACTTCAGAGCAGTAACATCCAAACCTGATCATATTACTGAATTTGCCTTCCAGCACAATAACATAAACTACATTTTTACATTTGCTGAAGAAAATGCTAATGGTGCTTGCCTGTGAAAAAGCCCTGGCTTTATGCTGAAGTGTTGCCACTAGTTTGCAAATTATACACTGACTATTCATTGAACAACTTTTCTGTTAGTAATTTCCCTTCCCTTCCCTATCCATTTTCAAGTCACTTTTAAAAACACACTTGCTCGAGCTGCCCTACTAATATTCTCATTACATTGTATCATGGTCTTGGTTATTACTCTGTCTTCAGAATGTTTATCTGTCATTCTTTTTGGTCTTTAAATTTAAATGTTTTATTATTTCTGTTTTATGGTTTGATTTTTATGTACAGCACTTTGGTCAGTCGTGTGGCTGTTTTTAAATGTGCTTTATAAATAAATGAACTTGAACTCATTTTGACAACACAGTAAGTTAAAGTTTGTTTTGTACAATGCAAATGTCTAATGACATCCCTATCAGTTAACATATCTACACATACAATTCACAGCAGTTTCCAGCTGAAATAAACACTAGTGGCAGTAAAGCACCAAAAACACAAATTACGATTTCACACAAATTATGATTGCAGAGGCAAACAGGGGCGCCGCTATAGTCCCCCTCAATAGAAATCGCGTTCGGGAGGGGGGCGGGGACAGACGACCCCCTCTGTAAGAAATTGTGTTGGGGTTTTGTGTTTGGCCCCCTCTCTGATCAGGGCCCTTGAAATCGTTTTGACCTTCCTCCCTCTTACGGTACCCCTGGTGGCAGATTATTGATTAATAAAGACTTCTTTTTATGCAGTTCCTTGCACAATATTGTTATAATCTCAAACCTATTTTACAATATAGTGCATGATCTGCAAACTAATACATTTTGACACTTGCACCACAAAACCAGCTCCATATGTATGGCTTTTCTAACATGGTAAACTTGCTCGGTAGCACACCTGGTACAGTATTGCGCTTGATATGTGAAGTGCATGAAACATTAGTCACATTAAAAAAGCTGAAATACTTGTAGAAGCAAGCTAAAATGCCATAATGGCTTGAAAAAATGTTTTCATCTCAGATTTCATTTGTGAACACTATCAGTTACGTTTGGCATTGGATTTGGTGTCAAATGTGATAGAGCATTAACTACTCACCAGACATTTCATTTCTGAATTGCCACAATACATACAATTGCTAAATTGCCAGATTCATGTTCATCTGTTTCGGATAAAACTCAATGTGCTTTCAACACCACCCACTGGACATTTCACTTTGAAATGTTGTGAAATGTGCAAGAAGCACAGTAAAGACCTTCGTTCATCTTCGGAACACAAATTAAGATATTTTTGATGAAATGTGAGAGCTCTCAGACCCCGCATAGACAGCAACGCTACTGTAATATTCCCAGGTCTAGAAACGTAGTAAGTACATCGGTAAAACAGTGCATGTGACATGAGTGGCTCAACTTCAGTTTTGCGAAGCTACGAGAATACTTTTTGAGCGCAAAGAAAACAAAAATATAATTTTTTCAACAATTCTTCTCCCCCGAGTTAAGTCTTCCGCCATGTTGGAGAGTATCCAAGAGTGTAATCAACGTAATCAGCATTGTTTACGTTCGGAGGAGAAAGTGCGCGCATGAACGTAATCTGCATAATCAGCGTTGTTTATGCTTAGGGGAAAGCATACGTATGCATTGTGATGCTCTCTAAAATGGCGGAAGACGTAACTCGTGGGAGAAGAATTGTTGAAAAATTTATATATTTGTTTTCTTTGTGCTCAAAAAGTAATCTCATAGCTTCGTATAGTTATTGAAATATCGTAAACATTCTTTTAACAGGGGTCAGGCGTCATTTTGACTGTAATTCAAACCCTAGTTGCTAAGATGTTATTATGCAAAGGTGTTTAGGTGTTTGTAGCATTTTGCTAAGAGCTAACTAGGAAATTAGCAGTTGCTGCTACATGGTTGCTTACATGCCCAAGTTAAAAGAGCCTTCTGTTAGCGTATGCTTACACGACAGGGATGTGCTAAAAACAGAAAGGTTTTTCCTTTGCGTTTTTCATGTACAGACAACAAAGTTGTCAAAACAATCCATTCACATGAATCTGTGAAAACTATTTTAAACTCTGTATTATGAATGCCAGACCAGTAGTTAGCGATGTTACATTGTAAAAAAAATAACACTAAATGAACACATAATATGCATACACATGATGTCACCATTTTCACAAATTCGCATTTTCGTATTTTACACCGAAGAGATAATAGTATCACCGAAATGCACAATAAGTAGTGTAAATGCCCCCTTATTGAGTGGGATTTTTAACTTATTTTATCGTCCACCAGGTGAAAATCATAAGCCAAACTGATGCTAATGCTACATGCTATAGTTTATACTAAGAATTATGCTGCCTTTACGTGCTATCGGAAATTTCCTATGTTCCACTTATCAAGTCTTCATTTTAAGCTTGTCGCATTCAAATGCTTTGTTGTCGAAAAGAATAAAATGTAAAATGACAATTCTGGAATTTCAGTCAAACACATGCTTATTTCACTGTTTATAAAACATACAATATGCTTCAAATGATTGTTCATATATAGCCTATAAATACACTACTTTAGTGACAAGACAAAGCAGAGCTGGCTCCATCAAATCACTGAGGGTGCTTCTTAAATTAGTGCGGGTGCTCTAACCTCACTCATCTTCCAATAGCATAATCGGAATGAGAAAAATATTAACTGATTGAGGTGAATCAAATAAGATTAACATAGATACTGATCCATTACAGTGTGATTATTATTATTATTATTATTATTGTTATTATTTATCTTCATATTATCTATTGATATTTTGAATTAGATTATTTTTCTCCTATATTTTCAGCTTAATTTTTAGTAATTTTGTTACATGCTTTTGTCATTTTAATATTATTTGCTATATATTTCTCTATATTTCACTCTATTTTTTTTATTTATTATATTTTCAGTTTTAGGGATTTTAGTACTTCAGCTTAAACTTAGACTATTTAATTCCAGTTGGTTGCCAATGCAAATTAATAAAAAACTTCAAGGAACAATTTTTTTAAAAATCTCACATACATGCACAGTGCAGTACAAGACAGATTTGTTTAATTTAATTTGGACTGACACAAAACTGTGCATGTGTATTCAGTATTATCATTATTACATGCACAGAATGTCACCTTTATGGCTTCAAAGATTCAACAATCATTAAGTACTCCAAAAATTTGATTTCACACTTAGATCAGGTGAAGTAATATTGTGACATGTAAAATGGTCTAATGGAGCCATAATACACCCAATCATTTAAGCATTTTACAGAGCATGTGTTGTGACATTTTAATTGTCTTTGAAAAACATCACAAAGGCAACACTACAATTTCATTGTACACGGATGTGCACAGGACCATATGGCTGCATACACATTTCCTCATTTCATACATGTTTCTTTTTGACATCAATAATTCCTCGGCATCCAATAGCGTCTGGACCGCTTCCAAAGCAATTATAAAGTTGCCGTGGAAACAGAGGCCGCCTGCCAAAATGAACCATACTGTCTCCGCTCAGCAAAAGAAGACACCAAGACAAAGAAAGAAGAGATACAATAGAAAGATGAGAAATAGAGTGACAGCATATCTGCGTAGCGCCGTTATGATAATTCCCCAATGTGCATATTGTTGTTTCATGAGACTAGACTTACTCACTCAGTGGAGTTTTTCTTCTTTAGGGTAGCGAGAGGTGTTGTTAGGCGCTAGAGTAATGTATTGTAACCTTATGCTAAGCTAATGAACAGGAAGATGAAGGCCCAGTAATGGATACATTTTTACATTCATCTTTTTGAGGCTCATTATGGGGGTTTGTGACAACCTCGTTAAGACTGGCCGCCAGATTACCCAAGTGAATAAAGCGCAGAACCCTCATATGTTCAAATACACACAATAAACACACACAAACACACACTCACTATTGGAGCAGTGTGGAAATGTGCGCTCAGACAACCTCTCATGCTTTTAAAGGAGCCAGATGACTCTGTGTGTTTGTTCAGTTGGTGTCTGGGTTCATCTCAGACAGTGCGTAAATGTTGTTTGATCGTTACATGACACAAATGCGAGGGAATCTTACTCCAAATGATGCCAACATACAGCGGATACCTTGACAGCTTAATTAATAGTTTATACTTTTATTTATTTATTTATGTATTTATCTATGCACCTGCGAATACAAAATGGAATAAAATATTTAACGGCATGCAAGTGTGCATATGGTTATTGAATATAGTTTAATATGCTCATATCTGAAGATGCTCATGTTCTCATTAGTGATACATGGAGGGATCAATATTTGCATTTCAGTAAACCTTCATTTAGCTTACTTAAATGAGCTTGGATGTTTCATTTACATGTTTAAACGCATATGGGTGAGATCTAATTTCACATATGTAAATGTGTTTTTTTGTGAATGTTAATATAGTTGTAAACACTGCTTCCTGTAAGCTGCAAGTGCGTGGCCGCGCAGAAGAAATAATGTGCCGAGCACAGCCGCACACACATAAATGAGTTGGGAAAGCCATTTGCGAAAGCTGATGAATTGCAATGCTCGGGTAAACCGCTATAGAGTTGATATTGCTACAGAGTTGATATCACTATAGAGTTAGAACCGGTGAATGCGGTTTACAGGTTTCATAGAAAGAGAATGCTGTGCGCCAAAAGAGTCGCTGTACAGTTACATATGTAACCTTGGATCCCTGAATAGGGAATGAGATGCTGCGATGATGTCATCGCTATGGGAACACCTCCGGTGTGATGAATGTCTGAAGTCCTTATACCAGTGGTCTTCACTATCTTTTTCATGTGAGCCGCACTGATAGGGCAAAGTCAATCGGAGAGCCACTTTAACCGCGAAGTATCAAAAGTTACATCCATTCATAAATAGCATGTATTTTTATTCATCTGTCATATGCAATGCAATACAAAAGGGGCTATCATTCTTTATCATTTACCAGTCAAATTTGTAACTGAGACAAGATTATTATTAAAAAAAGCAGGATTACCTTAATGCTGGAAAGACCTTAAGTTATTTAATTTTTTTTACTAGCCCATCATGTATCTAACCATCCAAGTGCACATTCGGCGTTAAGAGCTGTTAAGATTAAAATGTCATGGACGTAGGACAGAGCAAGTGTAAATATATTGTCTAGTCTATATTTCCATCTTGTAATGCCACTGTTTTAGGTATTTAAAAAAATATATATATATTTGTAATAGAGCAGACACTGTCTGACCGTGTCTACACCGGACGTGACAGTTGTCGTGCCGCGCCCTGCTGTGCTAAAAGTCTGTCTACACTTGACGTGACAAAGCGACAGTTGCAAATTATCTGAACGTAGTGTCAGTATAGTTCGTCATAAATAGAACGAGTCATCAGTTTACTGATGGGGATCGTGTCACATCGCATGGCGCTGCGCCGCATCCAGTGTAGACAACATCACTGGGTTATACTGTCTTTTGTCGGATCGTGCCACTCGCATCCGGTGTAGACATGGTGTGAGTTTTTTTTAATGGGTTATGTTATAGCCCTGCTTGTTTTTAATGTTTTTAGGAAATATCTGTATTGACTGCATGATCATATCATCGTATTATTTACTGCCATGCTCATATAAGCGTGCTGCGCGCTATTTCATCAGAGTTTACACTATGATGAAGGAAGTGCTATCGAAGGTATGGAATGGCCAGCATTGCAGCATCTCGTTCCCTATTCAGGGAACCAAGGTTGCATACGTAACTGTAACGAATCAGCTCATGACAGGAAATATGAATAATTAACCATAACTAGTTATAATTAACTATTCATATTTTAGATCCGCTGTAGATATTTAGCTGACCTCTCAGGGTCAACTGTCTTGTCAATTCTAAGAACGTTAATTTCCTGGTTAAGGGAAATAACTTTCTTACTGTACAATTCTACAAAAGCTTGTAGCGTAAATCTGCATGATTAGTGACTCCGGTTATGAGCAAACAATGAACACGTCAAGTGTGATGCAATGCAATACAAAAGGGGCTATCATTCTTTATCATTTACCAGTCAAATTTGTAACTGAGACAAGATTATTATTAAAAAAAGCAGGATTACCTTAATGCTGGAAAGACCTTAAGTTATTTAATTTTTTTTACTAGCCCATCATGTATCTAACCATCCAAGTGCACATTCGGCGTTAAGAGCTGTTAAGATTAAAATGTCATGGACGTAGGACAGAGCAAGTGTAAATATATTGTCTAGTCTATATTTCCATCTTGTAATGCCACTGTTTTAGGTATTTAAAAAAATATATATATATTTGTAATAGAGCAGACACTGTCTGACCGTGTCTACACCGGACGTGACAGTTGTCGTGCCGCGCCCTGCTGTGCTAAAAGTCTGTCTACACTTGACGTGACAAAGCGACAGTTGCAAATTATCTGAACGTAGTGTCAGTATAGTTCGTCATAAATAGAACGAGTCATCAGTTTACTGATGGGGATCGTGTCACATCGCATGGCGCTGCGCCGCATCCAGTGTAGACAACATCACTGGGTTATACTGTCTTTTGTCGGATCGTGCCACTCGCATCCGGTGTAGACATGGTGTGAGTTTTTTTTAATGGGTTATGTTATAGCCCTGCTTGTTTTTAATGTTTTTAGGAAATATCTGTATTGACTGCATGATCATATCATCGTATTATTTACTGCCATGCTCATATAAGCGTGCTGCGCGCTATTTCATCAGAGTTTACACTATGATGAAGGAAGTGCTATCGAAGGTATGGAATGGCCAGCATTGCAGCATCTCGTTCCCTATTCAGGGAACCAAGGTTGCATACGTAACTGTAACGAATCAGCTCATGACAGGAAATATGAATAATTAACCATAACTAGTTATGGAAAGAGTCTGCTCAAGCGGAAGAGACCCGGGAGCCAAGAGCCATTCTCACGTCCAGACAAGTATAACTTGAGGAAAGTGCTAGGAGAGGACTAACCTGCCACAGCACAGACATCTCCCATCAAAGGCCCTTTAAAAAGAGCCTGAGAAGAAGCTATTGCTCTCGTAGAATGAGCACGCACCTCTAGAGGTGAAGTCACACCATGCGCCTCATAGGCTAGAGGTATAGTCACTATCCGACCCCGCATAGCAGGGGAGAAAGCCTCCAACCACTTGCTGAAAGCGAAACAGAGTCGAAGCAGCCCTAGGATTAACTAGGCCTAGGAAGCAGTAAGACTTAACCAGCCTCGGGGCAAAGTCCACACAAGAGGAGCTGACAGAGCCTGCATATCCTCAGTCCTCTAAGAGAGGATAGGATTACCAAAAAACTGCTTAAGGTTGCAAAGTTATCTGACAAGCTTAAACGGCTCAAATGGATGGCCTGCCAGGCTTTCCAACCAAAAAAATAAGTCCCAAAAAGGATTCTGTGCTGGGCGGAAAGGCCTAAGCCGTCTCGTCCCTGCATGAAACGGGAAACCAGCAGATTGTGTCCACTTAAGAGCATACAGCATCTCGTGGAGGGAGCCCTAGAATTAAGAATAGTGTCGGTAATCTCTGCCAAGAGATCGGAACACATTTCAACACCGCCCAGGGGTCACACCCATTAGTTCCAAAATCCTGATGGGGATGTCCAAATAATGCCCCATGCCAAATCAGGCTAACAGACTGACCAATTCTGAGAACCACGTACGAGTGGACCAAAACGGCACCTCCAACAACAGACGTTCACTCTGACCAACCATACACTGAACAGAATCGTTTGGGAGCAAGCAGGTCGACGGGAAGGCATAAATTCTTGGGCTAGAGCGTCCACACCCAGAGGCGACGAAGGAGACAAGGAAACCAGAGCGGGCAATGCGCATTCTCTAAGCAAACAAATCCACTTCCGCTCAGCCAAACCTCTGCCATATGAGACTCACCACCTGAGGGTGCAATCTCCATTCTCCAGCCTCCAAACTCTGTCTCAAGAGTAAGTCCACTCCTGAGTTCAGGTGACCCGGGACATGAACTGCTCTGATCGACAGGAACCTGGTCTGCGTCCAAAGATGAACACGTCTCACCAACCTGCACAGGGGGCGAAAGCGTAATCCCCTCTGACAATCCATGTATGAGACCACAGCCGTGTTGCCAGTCCTTGCCCTAATGTGACAACCACTCAATTCGGTAAGAACCGTTTGAGTGCCAGAAACGCTGCTCCAAACAGTTTGTGTGATTGAGCTAATATCAGCCAATCGTCAAGGTAACTCAAAACTCAGACACCCCTTCACAACAGGGCCAAAGACGCATCCATTCACCTTGCGTTCGAGGCCAGTTCAATGGAAGAATGCAGTATTGGTGCTTTATTACAAAAGCAAACCTGAGGAACTTCCTGTGTCTCTTGACGATCTGGATGCAGAAGTACACATCCTTAGATCGATGGTCACAAACCAATCTCCAGTTCAGATAGAGACAGGATGAACTTCTGCGTCAGCATCTTGAAATTGCTTACTACAAGCACAAGGTTAGGTGACGCAAATCCAATCAACCCATAGAAGCTGGATGGTGTAACCATACGACAGCCTGATCCTCCCTCATGAGGCCCCGAGACACCTGAGTTGCGGGAAAAACCTCTGAAACAGGAACAGATACTAAAATCAGGCATGCCAGCACCAACCACAGAGTGGGGACTTGGATGTCAACATAGACCCTGCACCAATGGCTTTAGGACTATCCTCTCTCTGTTTCTCCAAACCTAAGGCACGGAGAACAGTCAGAATCAGTCCTCATCTCTAGTGCACAATAATGTATGCTGCAGTCACATAATGCAGCCAGTCATGTGAAACGAGTGTTGGTAGCAAAAGCGCCGCATCAATCACATGAAGTAGGCTGACCATGGTGAGCATTAATTGCTTGCCATAAAAGATACTCTTACAGGTGAACTCATTCACACATTAGCTCATCTCAGTGCATCTCAGTTGGGATGAGGAGAATAATGATTAGTTATGCAAATAGTGTTGGTAGCCTGAAGTGCCAAAAACCATGTTGCACAACAAATGTGTGTTGCAAAACTCCACAGAGCCAGCTCATAGCACAGAGTCCACTATTTGTTCCAGCCCAAAACAGCAGTGGAGCTGAAAGAATAATAATTATTAGAGTCTGTGCTTAAAAACAGTCACATGAACAAGAGTTGGAAGCGTAAGCGCCAAATCAATGTATGTGCCTTAATTAATGCAGTGCAGGAGTAGAGACAGGAAACACCTGCTCACTCTGCAGCCCGAGTCACTATGGCGTTAGGTGTAAAACAGCTTGCCATAGGAATTTACTCTAGATATGTGAGCGCACCCACTGATTTGTTCCAGCTCAAAGCATCACGGAGCTGAAAGAAAAATGAACAGCCGAGCAGATTAATGCTTAGTAGCATGAAGGGCCAAGACCATAATGCATGACAAACATCCACTGCAGGACTCCTAGAGTCTGCGCCTAAAAGCAGTACACGAAATAAGAGCTAGAAGTGTAAGCATCAATTCAAATGCACGTGCCTGCATTAGTGCAGCGCAGAAGTAGAGAGACAGAGATAGGAAAACCCGTCTGCTCAACTCTACAACCTGAGCCATTATAGCATTAATGTTAAAACAGCTTGCCACTTAAAGTTTCAGCTCAACGCAGCAGCAGAGCTGAAAGAAATATTATATTACTCGGGCAGACCAACGCTCGGTAGCATGAAAAGCCAAGACCATGGTGCATTACAAAATATCTGCTGCAGGACATGAGTACTCGAACAAGAGTTGGAAGCGTAAGCGCCAAATCAAATGAACGTGTTTGCATCAGTGCAGCGCAGCAGGTAACGTTAGAGAGAGGGGAAAAAACGCCAGCTCACTGTTATAGCTTGCTATAAGAATACTTTGAAACACCTGAGCTCTTCCACTTGTTTCAGCTCGACGCAGTAGCGGAGCTGAGGGAAGTAGTCGGGCAACTTATGTTTGGTAGTTCGAAGAGCCAAGTCATAGTGCACAACAAACATCTGCTGCTGGACTCCTCAGAGTCTGCGTCTAAAAACAGTACACGAACAAAGAGTTGGAAGCATAAGCGCCAAATCAGATGAACGTGTCTGCATTAGTACAGCTGGTAACGTTAAAGAGAGAGGGGAAAAACGCCTACTCACAAGGTGCTCTTCTGATGTACGCACACGGTCCGGGGAAGAGAGCGAGAGAGAAGGGGATTAATTCCGTTCTCTCACTCTCTCTACACTCGGGCTCATCGCCATCACCCCAAGCGTCAAGCTCGTGCGGCGCCTCAGCAACCGCAGAACTGGAACAGCGGGGATTGAACGAACATCTCTCCTTCCTCAGAAAGAGAGCGAGCCCAGAGCACAACTTACTCTCAAACACAGATATCACGGATACAACAATAGATAAAGCGATCTTCCTACCTGTTTCCTCGTGAGTCTGTGTAACATGCATCCATACATACCAGAAAACTCATTGTGTCCGCCTTAGAGGAGTAAACTGCTCTATATAAATAGATGGCTTAGAACACAAGATTCTCTTTCCGATGGGCAACAGATGATTTGCTTCCTGAAGGAATTAAAATCTGATGAAATTGCGCGCACCACGCATATATGAGCATATGTGACGTATGCTCGGGGCGGTGCTAAGCGCTATTGGCCAATAAATTGACGTGATGGTATAAGGGCTTCAGACATTCATCACACCGGAGGTGTTCCCATAGCAATGACGTCATCGCAGCATTGAACTGAACCTATGAGAGGGAACCGAATATTTTAATGGTTGTGGACGACATAGCTCAAATCGAGAGCCAATGCAAACACAATGACATTTGAAATAAAGTGTAATCATGTATTAAAGAAGAGGGGCTTGGTTAAGTGCTGGAAATAGCGGATGGGCACAGAACGGTAACAAAACTCAGAGACATTTACAGTCACACACAGGTGTTTTGTGCAAACTGTACTTCATAGGGATGTTTAGATGGCTATAGAAGAATTAACATTCACGTTTTTTTTTGTTTAACTTAATCTCAGTTTAAATGCTTCAGTTTGTTTTGATATTATATTATGTTAGGCCTATAGGCTATTATAAACCTAATCAATAATTTACCTTGTTTTTTAACGGAGTCTCTTATGATCATCAAGGATGTATTTATTTGATCGAAAATACAGAAAAAAACAGTAATATTGTGAAACATTAATGCAATTTCTAATATTGGTTTCTTATTTTAATATAATTTAAAATACAATTTATTCCCGTGAAGCAAAGCTGAATTTTCACCATCATTACTCCAGACTTCAGTGTCATATGATCCTTCAGAAATCATTCTAATATGCTGATTTATTATCAGTGTTGAAACAGTTGTGCTGCTTAATATATATATATAAGAAAAAAGTATCACAGGTACTATATATACAGGTACTTAATATATA
>NW_015505277.1:1883929-1885041 GCF_001515645.1 Sinocyclocheilus grahami | reverse complement strand
TATACATGTATATATATATTAAGTACCTGTATATATAGTACCTGTGATACTTTTTTCTTTGATTCTTTGAATAATAAAAAGTTAAAAAGAACAGCATTTATTCAAAATAGAAATCTTTTCTAAACATATCTTTACTATCTTTACTAGAAAAGTCTTTACTATCACTTTTTATCCATTTAACACATTCTTGCTGAATAAAAGTATTAATTTCTTTAAAAGAAAAAGAAAGAAAAAAATTACTGATGACAAACTTTTGAATAGTAGTGTATATTGTAACACAAAATTTCTATTTTGAATAAACACTGTTCTTTTTTAGCTTTTTATTTATCAAAGAATCCTGAAAAAATATCACAGGTCCCAAAAAAAATAAAATAAATTAAGCAGCTGTTTCCAACATTGATTATAAATCAGCATATTAGAATGATTTGTGAAGGATCATGTGACACTGAAGACTGCAGTAATGATGCTGAACATTGCTTTGCTTCATAGGAATAAATTATATTTTAAAGTATATTAAAATAGAAAACTTTTATTTTAAATTGCAATAATATTGCAATTTTGTGAAATAATATTCAGTATTTTTATCAAATAGGTACAGCCTTGATGAGCATAATAAACCTCTTTAATAAACATTATTGAACTTTTGAATGTCAGTGTATTATACACTAAAAAAAAAAAGGTAACCTAAAATTTACATAATTTAGTCACGGGTCAAATTAAACACAAATAGCACATTAAAGTTAAAAGTTGCACACTTTTTTTGTGTGCGCGCTGTACAGGTCTGGTATAAATAATGTTTTTGCTCAGGTGGCCGAAATGTCTGCCCAATAGAGAAAAGTTTTGCTCAGCAAGAATAAAAATTAGAAGGAACATTGGTTGTAAACAGAACAGACTGGTGATTTCTGACTGACTGTTCAGTTAAAATTTGACGCTTTTGTGTTTTTGCTGGTTACCCAGCTAACAAGGAATGTTCTCAGAACTTTGGTTATTTGGTCTTTTGTTCTCAAAACATTAGCACTTATACATTGTGGTAAAATGTGTTCATTTAATGTTTGTTTTTTTACTCTTTTTTTTTTTTTACATACTTTTGAATGTTCTCTGAGTATTCTGAA
>NW_015505277.1:1882458-1883892 GCF_001515645.1 Sinocyclocheilus grahami | reverse complement strand
CAATTTGTTAACTTTGTGACATGTACCCCAATGTTGTAGCACCGAAGACATTATAATCAGCCAATATCATAGACATCTTCATGCATATTACATTTGCATTAGATCATAATGATTACATCTTATAACTTTAATTATCCGAAATGTCCTCTGGATGTTGTAGACAACATATCAATTGTTAGAAAACGTGTGTATGATAAAAAATATCACATTATGTGATTACAGGGGAAATAAATAAATTATTATGTTAAATAATTAACATTAAAAATAAGAAAATAGTACACATGTAGAATTTAATTCCATCCATGGATGGTACACAAAAGAAGATATTCTGAAGAATGTTCACCGGGTTCTTTTACATTCAAAGGAAATATAAAGTGACTGTACAAAAAAAGTCATAAAGTTGCTTAAAAACAAACTGTGCACTACATTCCAAGACTGAGGTCATACAGCGTGTCTACATCGACTGTAACTACAACAGCTTAATGTGCACTGCATGCATCAAAGCGGAAGTTATGAATCCATTTCTACTGTTGTCGGAAGTAGCACAAGCACCTGAAGTACATCAGAAATGTAATGGGGGCATTAGTTTACTAAAGTTGTGGCATTGCTCTGCATCAAGCATAATCATGAAATATAGCAAAAGAGTTAGACTATATGATGGACTATACTTTCATGGTGATTTTTTTGGTTCAGTCTGTTCTTAAAAATATATTTTAAAGTTCCACAGAAGAAATACAGTCCTATGAGGATGAGTAGATGAATCATGATTATATTTGACAATATATGTTCTTCTAAAGGTGCATTCGGTAGTTCCCTTTCAGTCAGTCACTACGAGTCCCGTCGTGACCGCCGAATTGGGATATCGCTTCGATAGACCAATCTAATTCGAGTGTAAACTAAACGAGTCAATGCACATTGGCATGCAATTATTGCATCCAGCTGCCGCTGATCACAGCGTGAGTATAATAAGGCAGCAGGTCCAATACATACCAGCTTTTCGCTTCGGAGCCGAGCGACAACATCGTTCTGCTCTATGTTTATTTCGAGAACTACGAGTTCAGCACGCTCTCGGAAGCTTTCTGTGTTGACGGGACGGCGCTTCAGCGGTGGTCGTTCCAGTGTCGAGTGGGTTGCGCACTTCAGGCTGCACTACACCCTGTCGTGTTGCAAAGCGGCTATCTCCCCTGTGCGCCTCAACACTAAAAGAGCATTTCCTAAAAATAGCAAATTTCTCTGAAAGAGCTACACGGGTGCGTCTTTATAAAGACGAAAGACGCGTCCCGAGCCCTCAAGGCTGGATGATTGGTTTCTCGGGGTGGCTCGCGCTGGTTCTCAGCGGCCCCCCCTGGTGCCTTTCTTCCCGGAGGTGCATGATGACCTCCCAGGTCATGGACGTCACTTCCTGTTTGTTGCTGCCGTGTGGTTTGAGTTTGA
>NW_015505277.1:1873580-1874658 GCF_001515645.1 Sinocyclocheilus grahami | reverse complement strand
GCACCGTCTACGAGACACGCTTATGCCTTGAAGTGGAACCTGTTCTTCGAGTGGTGTTCTTCTCGCCGCGAAGACCCCCGGAGATGCCCGATTGCGGTCGTGCTTTCCTTTCTGCAGCAAGGGCTGGAGCGAAGGCTGTCTCCCTCCACCCTCAAAGTCCAGGTTGCTGCTATTGCTGCGTACCATGACCCGGTGAATGGGAAGTCCGTAGGTAAGCATGACCTCGTCATCAGGTTCCTTAGAGGGGCCAGGAGGTTGAATCCTACCCGGCCCCCCTCTATACCCTCTTGGGCCCTGTCTCTAGTGCTAAAATCACTACAGCAGGGCCCGTTCGAGCCTTTGCATTTAGTTGAGCTAAAGTTTATTTCATTGAAAACTCTGCTCTTGCTTGCACTGGCCTCCATCAAGAGGGTAGGGGACGTGCACGCATTTTCGGTCAACGATTCGGGCATAGAGTTTGGGCCGGCTGACTCCCAGGTAATCCTGAGGCCCCGGCCCGGCTACATGCCCAAGGTTCCCACTACACCCTTCAAAGACCAAGTGGTGAACCTGCAAGCGCTGCCCCCGGAGGAGGCAGACCCAGCCCTGGCTTTGCTCTGTCCCGTTAAACTGCTCCAGAGTGTCCTACAGTAGACCCTGTTGAGATCCTCCGTCACCCTCGGCAGCAGACGCGGCGGAACGTCCGGCGCCGGGCCTTCACGATGAATCCGCGGGAACAATGGAAGGCTGGGTTCCATATTGAGACCTAAGCGGTATAGCCATAGAGCCAGTGTTTCCCTGGCAGACTTCTGCCTTTCCAAGAGGGTTACAATCATCTCCATTTCTCCATATACACCTAAACGGATGCCATATGTGTATTTGCTTCTGAAACCTCCTTCGGGAAGGATGGGGCTTCATGCTGTGATCCGTGGCAGCTGGATGCAATAATTGCATGCCAATGTTCATTGGCTCATTTAGTTTACACTCGAAGTAGATTGGTCTATCGAAGCGATATCCTAATTCGTCGGTCACGACGTGACGTCTCCGTACCCTTCTTCAGGGAACGAGGGTTACCATACGTAACCGAGACGTTCTTTAG
>NW_015505277.1:1870767-1873404 GCF_001515645.1 Sinocyclocheilus grahami | reverse complement strand
AACCCTCGTTCCCTGAAGGAGGGAACGGAGACGTCACGTCCCGTCGCCACGGTTGCTGTACCACCGCTGAGCGGCCGGGTCGCCGGCTCGGCTCCTCAGCGAAAACCTGGTATGCATTGCACCTGCTGCCTTATTATACTCATGCTGTGATCCGTGGCAGCTGGATGCAATAATTGCATGCCAATGTTCATTGGCTCATTTAGTTTACACTCGAAGTAGATTGGTCTATCGAAGTGATATCCTAATTCGTCGGTCACGACGTGACGTCTCCGTACCCTTCTTCAGGGAACGAGGGTTACCATACGTAACCGAGACGTTCTTTAGCTAGCGCTAGCTACGCTGGTATTCATGCACTTGTACCAACAATACCACAATTGTGTAGGACCCTTCACTTTTGATGACTTCTGATTCAGCATTATTGTCTCTGAGTTTTATGTAAATTACACCGATACAAGTGAGTTTTTGAGAGCGGTCCGCACAATAATTAATTCATACCTGTCCACCACAAAAGAAGCAACTTGGGTGTCACTACTAGGATTTGTGTTGGCCTTATCAGGGCTGAGACTTCCATGTATGTGTCAGAATACACAGGATAAAAAGAAAGAAAGAAAGAAAGATACTTTGGCTAAGTGCCTTTATTAAAAAAAGGCCAAGTATAATAAAACATGCAGGGCTATACACTTGTTGGCACTTGTGCATTTACCCTGCACAAATAATGTTTTGAGATTAATGTTTTAAATATAAAAGTGGAATACAGAAATATGAAATGAGAGAAAAAATAGAATGATACTTTTAAATATGAAACTAAAATTGCCAGAAGGTGGCAGAAATTGCCACTGTTATAAGTGAGTCGCCGAGTCATTTATTCAATCATTCTTTCAAAATGGCAGACACAGCTTTATGATTCTCTCCGAAAACAGCAGAGCTCGAGGTCGTGGGCGGAGTTAAAGAGTGACGAGCACTTGAGCGCCGATTGTCAACAAAACACACACCGTTTCACTTACCGTCTGCAGTTCAGATCATGACCGGGATCTTTTATCACTGAGGCCATTCCATTTTTCAGTATCATGAGCAAATCAAGTGTCAAACTGGGCCTTGTTTATAAAACGTTTGTCAACCAATGCACCTGCAAAACTCTGTTGCTGCCCCAGAAAAACAAACTGCATCCACTGCTTAAGTAACGCTGGGTTCTTTGGGAAGCTGAACAAGGATATCTTTTCCTCATAACCAAAAACACACTTCTTTGGAGACATCCTTCCCGAAGTCCCGTGCAGTGCTGCCGAATGAAGCGCGTTGATGGCTCTTCCGGGAGAAGTGCCCATACAGGGAGTTCCACCCTTCCTGACGTCATGAAGAGCCATGCTAGAAAAAAACTTTCAGAAACTTGTATACTATATTACTATTGTTTAACCCAAATGCTGGGTTCAGCCAGTTGGGTCATTTTATTGGGTTGTTTTAATATTTTTTACCTAGGTATTTTTTTTAACCCAATGCTGGGTTCATCTTGTTGGGTCATTTTATTGGGTTATTTTTTATATTTTTACCCAGGTGCTGGGTAGTTTATCACTGGGTTATTTTTAATGCTGTGTTAATTTTTTCTACCCAACCACTGGGTTAGCTTGTCTCCAAAGAAGCAACCCAACTGCTGAGTTACAGTCAGAGCGCAGGCTTTTTGAGTCCTACAGGAGAGAGCGGTTCTCAGCGCCGCCAATTTGGTGCACTTCTTCAGCAAAATAAAGGTTTGTATACATTTTATTTGATTTATAAAATCTTTACTGTGCGGTAAATTGTATTATTTTATGCAACGCAATATAAGGACAAGATGTCAGCTGTGTCAGCAGCGGTCGTTTCGCATGATGGAAACGCCTTTTGCCTTGCATAACAAATTAATTTTAATAGTTTAATTTAATTTGATGTTAAAATATGTTCTCTAATCTCAGAACTGCTTGTTTATGGGCAGGTTTTGGAGTCAGTCACGGCATCTTTCAGCTACGAGTGAAACGCGAGGCCGCGGTCTGAAGTTCGCAGCTCCCACGCGAACAGCAGCCCTTCACCAACTCCGATTTCGGCGACACACCAGCATGAGAATTAGCACTATTTAGCTAAAGAGCAATTACAGAAAAAGGTTGAATACAATTAAATTAAAATGCTTCTTGTAAATGTTACATTGTTATGCCTGAAATGCTTGTTAAACGAGTTTAAATGTATGCAATATTGTAAATTGTATTCACCCAAATAAATTCAGTTGTCTTGTATTTTGTCAATGTGTTCTTGCAACTAAATGTTTTAATAATCATCTGCTGTTGCCTCTAGTATTTATGTGTGTGATTTTTAATTTCCAGTCTATTTTAAGCCAGTAATATAATCATTTTTAAACAATAGTTAACTTAAATAAAATAATGTGTTCTGTCCAATATTTACCCAGCACTGGTTTGCCAAATAGCCCGAGTTGGGTTGTTTTTAACCCGGCGTTTTTTAATATACGAAACCGGAAGAAGTGTAGTTGGCACAGAAATACTCATCCAAATCGTTTTTTTTATTATTTTTTTTACTTTGGCCATGTTTAGGACGATAATCCAACTCTTTAACAGTATAAATAACTCAACATACATGAAATAGCCCCCCCCCCCCCCCCCC
>NW_015505277.1:1859964-1870635 GCF_001515645.1 Sinocyclocheilus grahami | reverse complement strand
TCATATATAATTAAACAGTTATATATATATATATATTCATTTCATGTGAGTGTAAATTTTATTTTATATATTTATATAAATAATTATATTATTATTATTTTTTTTTATGTGAAAGTGTAAACCTTTTTAAATTAGCACCAATGTCCTTAATGTTCCCACAACTTAATACACTGGGTTAAATGTTGCCATTTTCTACATCCTCAGCACCAGCAGAGAAGATTTTTAGCCTACTTTACTGATCATTTTTAGCCAGACAGGTTTAATCATGAGTCCACACTCTCCCTGTTCGGTAGAACACTCTCTGACCTCATAATAATTAAACAGTTATATACTGTATATATATATATATATATATTCATTTCATGTGAGTGTAAATTTTTCAAATGACTTCTCATAAACCCACAATTTATTTATTATTATTATTATATTATTATTTTTTTTTTTTATGTGAAAGTGTAAACCTTTTTAAATTAGCACCAATGTCCTTAATGTTCCCACAACTTAATACACTGGGTTAAATGTTGCCATTTTCTACATCCTCAGCACCAGCAGAGAAGATTTTTAGCCTACTTTACTGATCATTTTTAGCCAGACAGGTTTAATCATGAGTCCACACTCTCCCTGTTCGGTAGAACACTCTCTGACCTCATAATTATGAAAAGTTATCATGCCCTACAAAGTATAATGTAGGACAGGCAAACATTGCATGCTCCGAACGTGAGTCATAGTTAAATGCAGCCTATTCCTGCAAGTAACTAAGGTGGTAATAGTCTAAGCATGCTTAAAAAATTGTACTTGAATCTAGATCTAAAAACCAAATGACATTTACCTAATTTGGCATTCCAAGCAATTAAAACTTGCTTGTAAATCTCTCATTATGCTATATTATCACCATGATTCAGTCTCCTTTCAAGGTGTTTTCTTTCAATTAGCACAGGTTTTCGAAATCACCAAAAAGTAAAAATATTTAACATAAATTAGCATTGCAGAAAAAAGAAAATCCTCTTTGGGTCCAAATAAGTGGAACACAATATAAGGGTTAACGTATCAGCTGTTTGTTGTTTGTTTTATTTTCCTCTATAATAAATATTTGTGGTAATAGTTTTATTCTTTGTAATAATTTGCTCAAACTTGTCTAGAGTCAGACACACTTTTGGGCTGTATCTGAAATCACCCACATACCCTCATTCACCCTTCCCTATTACTCCACTAATATAGTCTACTTGAAGGAGTGAATGAAAACGAGTGAGTAAATTCCAACATCAGAAGAGCTTCAGATAAGACACAGAAATTAATTTGGTGTGATGCTCACAGTGCATGCGTATTCTCTAGTAGCTAGCAGTTGTACACTTCTTTTTTCAGGTGAATGAGTGTACTCGATAATGTTCATTATGGTGTTGGACACAAGTGCAAATGCCAGTCGCCTCAAATATTGCACTATGGGTATACGGGCAAGTTTCAGATAGAGCCATGACTTGAACCAAGTAGTCCCACAACCAGATCACTCACACAATTATTGGACAGTTTCTCCATTGATTGTGGCCATGGCTGTGTGTTAGCTCAATACTGCACTCCTGTGGCCACTGCAGTGTTATCCTCCTTAGATATGTACAGAAATGCCAAACCAACATTGTATCAGTCTGAGGCTGAACAAAGTGAAATATGAATTTTGGCCAGCTTTTCAAAAGCTTTGGAGATGTTACAGTATATATTTTTGTTTGGATTAGATTTTTTATTTTTTTTTTATAAGTACAATTTGAAAGGTCAGAGATTTGAAGGACAAAAGCTAATGCCATATTTTCACACACCTCAAAAAATGAATGAATGAATGAAAGAAATTATAGCATGACATAGCATAATATGTATTATACCACTTTAATTATCATCACATACCTAAGAAAAAACAAAAAAAGACATGAGCTGACTCAAATTAAAATATTGTAAAATTGTGTGGCACTCACTATTATGTCACTTTATATTAGCATTAAGCCATCCAAAATTTTAAAAGCACAGACTGTGGGCTAAATTCAGAACGGAAAACAAGGTTGTTTCTACGAAGATGTTTTCTGACATGTCTAGGTCAGTGGTTATTGACCAGGGGACCGAAGCTAAAAATAATAAAACTAAAACTACATCAAACTAAAAAAAAAAAAATTATAAAATAGAAATAAATAATCTAAATTATTCTAATTAAAAAAAAAAAAAAAAAGTAGAGAACCAATGTTCTAGTGAGTATCAAAAGGTGCGATTGATGAATTCTTGATGATTCTTTAAATTGTAAGAGTAGAGCAGATTTTACGGTCAAGTACTGTAAATTGTACTGTCAAAATTGTGAGTGATTGCACTATATGATTTATGGTTGACTACTGTCAACTACCTTTATCAACTAACTGATTTTGACTCTAATTGACCTTTTCAGAATGACTTACAGTAATTTTGCAGCCTCTGCAATGATAAGGTCTGTTTATCACGTGGCTTACTGTAAAATGATGGTCCAGACATTTTTTTTGCCATCTACCTTCATCTCTGGGATGCCCACCTCTTTGATGAAGTCTTGCACACAAATTGATCGGTTCATCAACCTTTCAGTGTATCCTGGCGGAAAAGTGTTCAACTCTAGCAGTTATAAATGATAACAGCAGGGATTTCACCTGAATCTGTATCGTCCCATTGACTACCTTGACCAGCAGGCTACCTGTTGCGTTGCAATGACTAAAGCTAGAGACCTATTTTATATTTTTTCTTTTTGGAGAATAGAGGTTGTAGAAAAAAAGGTGGTGTTTTTGAAGTACTTTTTTTGTTTGTTCCTATCCACCTTATTTTAAGCCCTTTTCACCTTGCAAGGCTTTTGATGTCAGCTGCTCCATTTATTTTAGCTGTTCAAAAACAGTTTCTTACGCTGTTAAATATTGCAGATGGTATTTGTTATCATATTATTTTACTTTATGATTGTAATTATACACATAGTGGTTTCTAGTGTAAATAATAAGCTACAGTTTACTGCACTTTGTTGTTCTTTTGGTTATTTTTATGTATAGTGGTTAATGAATCGGAAGTATGGCGCATTAACAGGAAATAGCTTCCGCGTTGAAAAATAATGTGAATAAACACACGGTTTTGGCGATAAACACACGACCCCAAGCGTTCAATTCCATAATTTGTTCAATTAAATACATATTTTAAAGCCTATCATACATTTACTTTACAGCCATTTGTATAAACATGATATAGGATGACTAGGTCAACATGCAGTGCTGTGGTATATCCATTTAACCCATGAAACATCTCATTATGATTTGCGGAGGTGGCAATAATCTCTAGGCTACATAGTCTGTGCTTCCTGCAAGAGATTTTTTTTTAATCCTACTATGCAGAAAACCATTCCTTATGAATATTAATTATCACGTGCTGAAGTTACACTGCATTAATATTCATGAATCAAGCCTTTCCTGGCGCTCACTTACAAACATCTGCCTTTCGGCCAATCAGATAATATCACACAGTAACTGAACGTTACGTAATTAATATTCAAGAGAAAAAGGCTTACCATAGTGTTTGATTTTTATTTGTATGAGGAAAAAATCTGGTCAGTCACTAGAGTCACTTTGAGCACACTTGCTGCATGACATAAACTGTTGTGTTTCTTCAGGTCGTGTTGCTATATTATACTCATTTAAAGACGAAATTAGATGCATTATATTTCTCTCTTGTTTCCAGGCTATTCATAAAACCATACAGTATATTTATATTTAAATAGTATCGTATGTTTGCCTGGTTCTATGTCTTTTGGACATAGTAGTCGTCTAAATTTATTTTCTCTCAGTGGATAAATGTTTAAATTTTACTCTGCTGAAAATATATATTTTTGATAAGTATCATTGTCACAAAACTTTCTTTTCTAATTATTGAATGCTTATGCAGATGGAATGACTTTATACTAATTAAGCGATTCCATGTAATGTTTGTAGTGTAGAGTGGGGGAAAACTTTTTTTCTGTGAAACAAAATGTAAATGTGTTCAGAAAAGTTATCATAGTTTTAGTGACAATGGCATACATTTTTAACAAAAAAAATAAAAGTGTACCAAGGGGGCGTTTTGCCCCACAGGTGGAATAAATTGCCCCCATGGGTGGAGTAAAATGCCCCCCAGTCTGACAAAGCAATTTGATTTATACATTTACAGCAAAATCAGAGTACAGATAGTTTTAGCTTAAAATTAAAAAGAATATAATCAATAATTATGAATTACAAAATTATAATAGCCTATTTGAACAATTTTGTTAGCTGATGCTAACTGGCCACCTGATTAGCTACCTGATGCCAACTTGAGGTAATTTTTAAATATAAAGTCCAAATATTTTTATTCAACCAACTAGTTAGAATACATTTGATGGAAAAACAAAGGATATGACGTTCAGAACAGAGTAGCTACAATAATTAAGTCATGCCCAGGGCCGGATTTACGCATAGGCATTTTAGGCACGTGCCTATGCTCGCTTGTCCAGGGGGGCCCAATCACAATGAAGAGATATAATATTTTGTTATACTATGGGCTATCTACAACAATAAACGAACCAAAACCTCAGAAGACATTGAGCAAATAAATTGAACAAACAATAGGGTAAAAAATGACAAACTATTTTCATGTCTTCCACCTTTTTTATGTACGGAAATCGTGCTTTCTCCGGTTCTCTCTCACAGACGCACACACACGCACTCGTGCACACACGCTGACAGACACTTGTCGTCAATGCCGCCCCGCAAATTTATCGATAAAATAGTTTCGCAGCTGAAAAGCTACATGACGTTTTTCAGTAGGGAGGTTCTTGAAGCAGTTTAACTTAAAGATTCGCTATTAGTAGATGCTGCTGCTGAACACTGCTGAGAGACGCACAGACGCAGGTATTCACAGGCGCTTAATCTCTCTCTCTCTCTCTCTCTCTCTCTCTCTCTCCCTTTAATAACTGCATTAGACTGCATTAATAACTGCATTAGCCTGCATATCAATGGCTCAAGCCTCTGTTATTAGCTCTAAAATGACGTTTTGGAATTTGGTTTGGGATGAGGTGCTTAAAAAATAGTTCAACACATTTCAGGATGGAAACATGTCAAATATCTTGAAACAAATCATATGAACAATGTCTTGATGTGTGATTGTGACTCCTGGCCATTACAATTATTAGAGAAATAACTCCTGAAGTGGTACGCCGCGCCTATTAATGGAATGGTCTTTCTGAGTTCTCAAACAAATTAAGAGTTACATTCGATTCTGTGTGATGTTCTACAAAACATCAAGCTTTTAAATACTTTTTTCTTACTGCTGAAAATTAGATAATTTACTGTGAAATGTGTTTTCTCTCAGGTACATCACCAGTGTAAGCTTCATGGTGAATACTTATGCATCACTCTTGCCAATGTAGTTCATAGTTACAAAACGTTTTTATCTTGAGTTTAGCTAGTGGTTATTTTGAGAAAAACACTCTACCCTACATTTCATTTGTACAAAATCATTTGCCATGCTGCAGAACTATTTAAGGTTATGTTCATGTTATGTGCTAAAATGTCATTGACCAATGTGCAAATCTTTTTTGTCTTCATCACATGGATAAGGCAGCCATGCAGCCTATGAATATGTATATTGTTACGGGGCAAACGAGACGTGAGACGTGCGGATCAATCTGCAAGGCTTTATTAAAGGGTGTGGTCATGAAACAGGCATGGGTCAGACAATGGCAAACAGGTATATTAAGGGCAAGACAGAAGAGTAATCCAAAACGGGTGTGGTCGATCAGCGGCTAACAATATCCAGAGGGCTTGACACGAGGGGTTATCCAATAACACGAGCTAGAGTCCAGGCGAGGTGCAAACACTGTCCGAAACAGCAGGCAAAGGGTTAGTCCAAGAGAAACAGGCAATAATCAGGTAACACGGGAAAGCAGGCAAGACAAGACTATGTCATTGACCAATGTGCAAATCTTTTTTGTCTTCATCACAAGGATAAGGCAGCCATGCAGCCTATGAATATGTATATTGTTACGGGGCAAACGAGACGTGCGGATCAATCTGCAAGGCTTTATTAAAGGGTGTGGTCATGAAACAGGCATGGGTCAGACAATGGCAAACAGGTATATTAAGGGCAAGACAGAAGAGTAATCCAAAACGGGTGTGGTCGATCAGCGGCTAACAATATCCAGAGGGCTTGACACGAGGGGTTATCCAATAACACGAGCTAGAGTCCAGGCGAGGTGCAAACACTGTCCGAAACAGCAGGCAAAGGGTTAGTCCAAGAGAAACAGGCAATAATCAGGTAACACGGGAAAGCAGGCAAAGGGTGACCTCTGGTGGTGATTGAATGGAAGTCCATGGACAGGATTCGTGACATATGTGGTTCCCAATCCAGGAATACCAGGCTGTCCACCGGAATTAGAATACCATATATATAGAGATAGATAGATAGATAGATAGATAGATAGATAGATATACTGTACATATATATATATATATATATAGAGAGAGAGAGAGACAGATAGATAGATAGACTGTACTGTATGTATATATATATACAGTGGGTACGGAAAGTATTCAGACCCCCTTAAATTTTGCACTCTTTGTTATATTGCAGCCATTTGTTTAAATTTTTTTCAGGACTTCATGTTTTTTGAGACGAATAACTAGTTGCTACGCAGACGGTGTTGTGACTATGGAGACGAGAGAAAAGAGAAGATGTTTACCCTTGCACTTCATACATCTGTGGAATCCAAAGGAATGTATGTGAATATGAAGCCAGCAGTGTAGAAGAACGATGATTTTAGAGACTGTTAAGTAGCTTCAGGTGTGTGTTCAACTGGTTATACTGTATTGTTTTATTTTTATTTATTCATTTTTTATCTATACATAACAGATTATTATAAAAAAAATAATGCCATGAATTGCATTTAAAGGAATAGCTCACCACAAAATAATTATATATAAATAAATGAATGATTAATAATTCTGCCATTGTTTATTCCAAAGTCATATGACATTCTTTCCTCCATGGTCTTCCATCGTCTAACATGAAAAGAGCAATTCATTTTTATTTGAAAATGAATGGACATGACAGCCGTCGAAAACAAATGAAAAAAAACACCATAAAAGAAGCCATATGACAGACTAGTGTGAAGAAGAAACTTAAATTTAAATAGTGAACTATTCCTTTAAGAGCTGTCCGTACGACTATGCATATTACATTTTGCAGTAATACCTGCGCAGAATGACCAATATACACCTTTACAGCACAAAGTTATATTTTATTGCAAAATAGTATTTTTCAGCACTTTTCATATAAGTATATATATATATATATATAGCTGTATATATATTAGTGCTGTCAAATGATTAATCGCAATTAATCGCATCGAAAATAAACGTTTTTTTTACATAATATGTGTGTATTGTGCTGTGAGCATGTAAGAAATACTGCTACTGCACATATAACATATATGAAATAACCCCATAGCAAACATGAATCACCCTGTAGCAGATCTATACAGGTGGAGCTGGGGAAGGTGGAGGGGTTCTGAACACACATACAGCATATATTTTGAAAATATGTGCACGTATTTACATGCATATATTTATATTCATAAAAATGTACATTATATATAAACATATTTTATATATAAATGCAACATTTTTTCTTAAATATATAGATGCATGTGTGTATTTATATAAACATAATAAATATACACCGTACACACATATATATATATATATATATATATAGCATGCAAACAGATGTTGCAA
Source organism: Sinocyclocheilus grahami (assembly GCF_001515645.1). Lineage (NCBI taxonomy): Eukaryota > Metazoa > Chordata > Actinopteri > Cypriniformes > Cyprinidae > Sinocyclocheilus > Sinocyclocheilus grahami. Next base: position 1,862,851 of record NW_015505277.1, on the reverse strand, counting down.
ACAGCCAAACAGTTGGTCAAAGTGGTCTGAAAGAAAATAGTCATGAACATCTAGTAATTTGTTATATATTGTGTGATTTACTTAGTTTACATATTGTTCTTTTGTTTGATTTGTAGTGTTTACAAAAATCTTATAAATAGGAATATGTTTTTTAAGAATTTGTGAGCTTTATTCGTTTATATTTTGTAGTACTCAGTGTCTCCAGAAGAGGGCAATGTTGATCTTTAAGTACACGCAAAATCTTCACTGTTTTAGGTGTTGTTCATATTTTTTTATGACTGGGTTTTGCAACTTAAACATATCTACTGTATGTGAAGCTTCATGAATGCCTGTTATAGTTGATGTCTGACTAACACAGAATGTATTTTTAGCAGGGCACTGTTCTTTTTATTTTATTTATTTTGACATATTACTAATTCCAGTGCTATATAATCTAGTGCAAAACAGTTTTATAAACTGCACATGTTTGTCTAATCATTGTGTAGGCAATGTACTGTTATTTGTGTAGCTTTTAGTTATAATTCAACATGCTTTGATTTAATTTGTCTTTAAACCAAAAACAAAGAGAAGAAACCACAAAATTGTGTCTTGCATAAACCCTTAACTATGAGGAACAAAAAATCGGATGACTGATTGAAGCAACACTGCGCCCTCTAAAGAGCCTGCCTTTTTTCTGTAAACAGTATTTATTTCTGGCTAAAGGAGTTTTCTAAAGAATATACTAAAACCTGTGTCAAGACCAGTATGTAATCATGTGCAATGACCCAGATTTTATGATTTGAACATTTATCTTTAAAATTGAATCATCAAAGCTTTAAGAGCCAGTTTGTGCTTTTTTGAAGGAAGACTCGTGCTCTCCTTCTCTGCATGACACCAACATTTTTAGAGTTTTGGACAAGGAGTAATGTATTCATACTCCTGCAGCTGTACCAGATTCTCCTGTGATGGGCGAATGGTCTAAATAAAGCGTTAATCATTGAACATGTCAAACCTTAAGAGCGGGGTTGGGTTGAAACAGTTAAATGTTTAGTTAATCTGCAATCGGTGTGAGAAGAACATCTCTGGCTTGTGTCGCCTCTCGTGTGTTATGACAGTGAAAGAAAATAGTCCCTGGAAGTGTCATGTATTCTCATCTAAAACCTAGCGAAAGATTTTCTGTTGGTTCTGGAACAATCCCTAACCACTATATAAACCCCTAAATCAAAGTAAATTGGTTGATAAGAATGTTGTTTAGGCCTCAAAGAAAAGTCTTTCACAGTCTTTAAAATCTGGTTGCGAGGAATATCCTTCCAATACCAAAAAGGATGTTGATCCAGGAACGTGTCTAGCTAAATCTCGGTAACCCACCCAAGACAATATATTTACATAAGAGACCACAAATGTAACTGTCAGGAGTCATTGTACTTAATTACAATTCTAAGGAAAAACATTGTGTACTCAAAACATTTTTAGTACATATTTTGACTCTTGATTTCACATATGAAAAAAAAAATTACTTCTTTTAAATATAGTTCCGTCATGACAGCTCTCATAGGGATTGGCATGGTAATGTATATGACAATGTTAATGTGTTTGGTCTTGGCAGAATTAGAGCCCTGCACGGGCCTCAAGTTTAGGCACTAGCCCAAGATGCTCAGGCCCTAGTCCGGCCCGTGTCCGACAGCTTATACCAGTCCGAGCCCGACTTTTTTCCCCTTCTCCCAAAACGGCTTATACTACTCTTTCAGCTATTAAAATAGTTCAGTTTTGTATGTAATGGCAAAATGATTATATTTCGTTTTTATTTTATTTTATTAAGTTAATTTAGAAAAACGTTTGGAAAATGTTTTGTTCGTTAAATATAAGTTTTAGTTTTTTTTTAAGTGACGACCAAGCGGCCAGCGGCAGACAGTGAGCTGGGCTGCGTTTCTCGATAACGATTGATCTTAGACCTTAAAGTCCGTGTGAACCGGAAGTTGCTGCCGACTTTATTTCAGTGTAGTGATGTATTTCTAGCTGAAACGGAATATTGAATAGAGGGCATGGTTTTATTTTGGTGCTCCTCCTCTCTGTCTTGCACTCATAGCAATCTAACGATTGGAGGGGTGTGTTTAAAAGTATATTCTGCCCAAGCCGTCAAACTGACATCATCAGAGAAGGACTGCCATTCCAGAGCAGAAGCAAATGATCAGTTTTTGATTAAAGATTACCAAAACAAACAATTTTTAACTTTTAACTTGCATGGATTAATTGTTCACATCAAGACTAGCATTGTGCGCTAGTAAAGTAAATAAAGTCAATTTTGATTTCATGCCGACTTTAAGAGCGTTTTCTACGAGTCATTTTTTTACGATCGTTCATTATTGTTTCACGTGCGTTTCCCAAAAATGCACTTAACGCAATCGCACGTAGCCGTGCTTTAAGTGCTGCTTAGGAGTCGCTATGTGTTAGTCAAGTGCTGAAATGTCACCTTATAGAATGGCTCAAGTCATTTTTTTACGATCGTTCATTATTGTTTCACGTGCGTTTCCCAAAAATGCACTTAACGCAATCGCACGTAGCCGTGCTTTAAGTGCTGCTTAGGAGTCGCTATGTGTTAGTCAAGTGCTGAAATGTCACCTTATAGAATGGCTCATAATTGTAGTACAGGCTCGTTTATTGAAATGTTAACCTAATGCTGCATTACAGACAACTCGGATAAAATAACTATTATATTATATAATATTATATTATATTATATTTATACGTATAATATCATAATATAGCCTAAAATATACTTTATATAAAAATATATATTATAGTATATAATATCTATATAGAGACGTTATTTCCGGGTCCAATATATTGGTTTCCGTGCACGTCAGTAAGTCATTGACAGATCCCCCCCCCCCCCCCCTTTGAAGGTACT
>NW_015505277.1:1853343-1858660 GCF_001515645.1 Sinocyclocheilus grahami | reverse complement strand
GTTTGTCTAATCATTGTGTAGGCAATGTACTGTTATTTGTGTAGCTTTTAGTTATAATTCAACATGCTTTGATTTAATTTGTCTTTAAACCAAAAAAAAAAGAGAAGAAACCACAAAATTGTGTCTTGCATAAACCCTTAACTAAACAGGGATATTTGGTGGAAACTGAACTTTTCTCCTCCAGCTACAGTCAACAAGTCGGCAATAATGCTTCCTAATGAGCTGTGAGTTATGAATGCTGATGAAAGAGAACATGGCTTTACGTCATACAAAAGCTGTTTATAGGTTTGAGAAGAATTGATATTTTTTACCATTTAGCAGAGAGTGTTCAGTCAAGCATGCCATCAATCCAGCCCGGGCTTTGATCTGACCTCGGCTTGTGAAGAAATTAACATTTTAAAACGGTATTAGCATGATGGAAACACATGAGGCACTGAACTCTGATCTGGAATGCAATAAAGAGAATTATTTAGCTGAGGATTCAGTTCTCCTGGGCTCTGATATTCAGTTCTCATCCTGCGTCCTACAGGATAATGCCAAGCGCATCAAAGCAAATACTGCGCATATGCCAGTCATTACGTCTTAATGCTTGTTTTTTAATAGAATTATATTGAGTTGCAAACTAGAAAGTTTATAACGACATCCACTATTTCTGGAAACTATTCGAATAAATGAAACATCTATCATCAATTACTCACAATCATAGTTTTCTAAATCTATTATTGATTTTATGGAACAGACACAAAAAAAAAAGATTGAGCTGTTCTCAATGAAAGTAGAAAAAGCATTATTCATTTATTTTGCATTGAACATTTTGCTCAACAGCTGGCAAGAGCAGCTTAGATATGTTGTTGTAAATCTCTCTTGTTTGTGTTCCAGAGTAGAAAGCAACTCATATGAAGACTGAGGGCAAATGATGACAGCACTGCAGGCAGGTAGTTTTACTGTAATCTTCTATTACAATGTTATCTATGCTGTTTGCATGTACCAAATGCTATTTTATAGTCCATTACACTTCCATGTATATTTAATCACCCATGTCCATGGGACACTGGGAGTTTATATTCACTTGCAAGAACTGCTTTCAGGGAGCAATTTAGACTTGATGAAATAATATCGTCTCTTTTGAAAAAAATTTTGGAGGATCAAATGTAGCAGTCTTGTTATTAAAAGGAAGAATTTTAAAGTCAATCAGATCAACTTGCTTTTATGGTTTCCTCAAAATAACAAGATTGGACAGTGCCAAACCAGTCTACCAAGCAGGATGCTGACGTGAAGCTTTCCTCTCGGATGCTCCTGTGAAATATGGGTGAAGCTTGGTCTGTGTGCACTATATTCAGTTACAAGATTTCGAAAGAAAAAAAAAAGGCTTTAAAATTGATTATAATTGCTCAGGTAGCATTACAGGCCAGTGTTGCGATGCTTTACCACAAACTGCTATGAGGAACAAAAAATCGGATGACTGATTGAAGCAACACTGCGCCCTCTAAAGAGCCTGCCTTTTTTCTGTAAACAGTATTTATTTCTGGCTAAAGGAGTTTTCTAAAGAATATACTAAAACCTGTGTCAAGACCAGTATGTAATCATGTGCAATGACCCAGATTTTATGATTTGAACATTTATCTTTAAAATTGAATCATCAAAGCTTTAAGAGCCAGTTTGTGCTTTTTTGAAGGAAGACTCGTGCTCTCCTTCTCTGCATGACACCAACATTTTTAGAGTTTTGGACAAGGAGTAATGTATTCATACTCCTGCAGCTGTACCAGATTCTCCTGTGATGGGCGAATGGTCTAAATAAAGCGTTAATCATTGAACATGTCAAACCTTAAGAGCGGGGTTGGGTTGAAACAGTTAAATGTTTAGTTAATCTGCAATCGGTGTGAGAAGAACATCTCTGGCTTGTGTCGCCTCTCGTGTGTTATGACAGTGAAAGAAAATAGTCCCTGGAAGTGTCATGTATTCTCATCTAAAACCTAGCGAAAGATTTTCTGTTGGTTCTGGAACAATCCCTAACCACTATATAAACCCCTAAATCAAAGTAAATTGGTTGATAAGAATGTTGTTTAGGCCTCAAAGAAAAGTCTTTCACAGTCTTTAAAATCTGGTTGCGAGGAATATCCTTCCAATACCAAAAAGGATGTTGATCCAGGAACGTGTCTAGCTAAATCTCGGTAACCCACCCAAGACAATATATTTACATAAGAGACCACAAATGTAACTGTCAGGAGTCATTGTACTTAATTACAATTCTAAGGAAAAACATTGTGTACTCAAAACATTTTTAGTACATATTTTGACTCTTGATTTCACATATGAAAAAAAAAATTACTTCTTTTAAATATAGTTCCGTCATGACAGCTCTCATAGGGATTGGCATGGTAATGTATATGACAATGTTAATGTGTTTGGTCTTGGCAGAATTAGAGCCCTGCACGGGCCTCAAGTTTAGGCACTAGCCCAAGATGCTCAGGCCCTAGTCCGGCCCGTGTCCGACAGCTTATACCAGTCCGAGCCCGACTTTTTTCCCCTTCTCCCAAAACGGCTTATACTACTCTTTCAGCTATTAAAATAGTTCAGTTTTGTATGTAATGGCAAAATGATTATATTTCGTTTTTATTTTATTTTATTAAGTTAATTTAGAAAAACGTTTGGAAAATGTTTTGTTCGTTAAATATAAGTTTTAGTTTTTTTTTAAGTGACGACCAAGCGGCCAGCGGCAGACAGTGAGCTGGGCTGCGTTTCTCGATAACGATTGATCTTAGACCTTAAAGTCCGTGTGAACCGGAAGTTGCTGCCGACTTTATTTCAGTGTAGTGATGTATTTCTAGCTGAAACGGAATATTGAATAGAGGGCATGGTTTTATTTTGGTGCTCCTCCTCTCTGTCTTGCACTCATAGCAATCTAACGATTGGAGGGGTGTGTTTAAAAGTATATTCTGCCCAAGCCGTCAAACTGACATCATCAGAGAAGGACTGCCATTCCAGAGCAGAAGCAAATGATCAGTTTTTGATTAAAGATTACCAAAACAAACAATTTTTAACTTTTAACTTGCATGGATTAATTGTTCACATCAAGACTAGCATTGTGCGCTAGTAAAGTAAATAAAGTCAATTTTGATTTCATGCCGACTTTAAGAGCGTTTTCTACGAGTCATTTTTTTACGATCGTTCATTATTGTTTCACGTGCGTTTCCCAAAAATGCACTTAACGCAATCGCACGTAGCCGTGCTTTAAGTGCTGCTTAGGAGTCGCTATGTGTTAGTCAAGTGCTGAAATGTCACCTTATAGAATGGCTCATAATTGTAGTACAGGCTCGTTTATTGAAATGTTAACCTAATGCTGCATTACAGACAACTCGGATAAAATAACTATTATATTATATAATATTATATTATATTATATTTATACGTATAATATCATAATATAGCCTAAAATATACTTTATATAAAAATATATATTATAGTATATAATATCTATATAGAGACGTTATTTCCGGGTTTTAATAAAAAAGAGTAATAAAGTAATATTAAGATCAGTCGTACGATCGTTTTTACGAACTTCTTAGGCTTACGAAGCTTTTGGGAAACGCAGACCTGATCATAGCCTATGTTTGATAAATTTAGCCTTCTCAAAACATTATGACTTGACTAAAATAAAATCTAGATATACTAAAACAGTTCAAGCATATAATAATGTTTAAACATTAAACCTGCGCTATAATACTGTAAATGTGTGCTATATCCAAGAGTGGAAGCTAAAGCGCGCTTTGCAGGACATGGACACGCCAGCGCAATCACTTGCAGTGGAAAAAACTTAAAATAGCCTACGCCGCCATTTTTGCTCATAAAGGTAAGAGTAATACATCATTCGGAACTGTATAATTTCAACAAAACGTTGTGCTTTTATAAAATAAAGAAAACAAACATGATGTGCTTTCTGCCATCTCGTCTTGAACAGGAGTGCTTCACAAAAATGAATCGAAACTCAGCGAATACATGCCTCACAGACATGATAAATATATCTATAGAAAGCTTTAAATTACAACTTAACAAAATAAAACAAATTGAATATAAAAACTCTCATTATAATCATGATCCGTAAAGATGCACTTCTCTCTAAAGCCAAGTATCTAATGAGGAGATGTCGAGTCAGGATCATCATCTACCATCTTTGCGACACGGACTCAGAAAATACTAGTTTATTAATAAATAATTCTAATATTATTATATTATATTTTTATCTGACACATTCATGGTAATTACTTTTGCTGGGACTTTGCGGCAAGCGTTAGACTGTTGCATGCATTTGAACGCAGAACTCTTCAACTGCGCTGACAGCACGTGTGCTGCTGCGGGACACTAAACAGAGCCGCTCTTGACAGTCGCTGTAGCACGGTCATGTTGTTTCCACCAGCGCTGCAAGTTTTTTCATCACTAATTGATGGATGTCTAAAATATTAAAATCTGAACTATGACGTGAAAATTGGCCCGAAGCCCGCCTGAGGGGTGTAAAAAAAGTCAGGGCTGTTGGGCCCGAGCTGAAATGCAGGACTCTAGGCAGAATAGATCTGCTACGCTACTGCTGCTGCAGAGCAAGTACTGAGACTTGCTACTGGCAATACATCCACAACATGCTGCGGTGAACATCTAAATACTGCTACTGCACATATAACATATATGAATTAACCCCATAGCATACATGAGTCACCCTGTAGCAAATCTATACAGGTGGAGCTGGGGAAGGTGGAGGGTTTCTGAAGTGTGCTGCAACTGCTACAGCAAGCACTAGCCAAGTATTTGAATGTTGTGCAGCAAGCTGATTGGCTGCTGATATAAAAAGAACCAATCAGCTGCGCCATGTGATAATGATGTAATTTCGTCAGATTGAGTTTGACCTATCAGATTGTGTCATCTAGTGTTTAATGCCAGAACTTTGGATATACTGTTGTACTTTCACTTAAATATTATTTTAGCAAGATATACAGCACTTAGTAAGTTCATAATACAAATACTGTAACTGAAGTACTATTTCTCCATTCATTTTATTCTGAACAGTTCTGATACAAGCTTAATAAAACCCAACATATCTATTGCTTTTATCTTTAAACGAAAACATTGACTCTCCTAGCTAATACTTTGTCCCATTCTTGTGTAGGGGTGTTCTGGTATATTCACATTACCTCCACTTCAGATTGGGTACTTTGATTTAATGGCAATGCACTTAAAAAGTTTGATTTCATACTAAAACAGACATTTGTCTTATTAAAATGTCATATTAATGCTTTAGCATGACAAAGTGTACCAGCCTTTTTTTTTT
>NW_015505277.1:1837732-1852756 GCF_001515645.1 Sinocyclocheilus grahami | reverse complement strand
ACGTCATCATCCAGCCCCAGCCGAAAACAGACCCCGAGGACAGAATCCAACCAGCTCACCTGGTGAGAGAGCTCTAGGAACTCCTCCACATACCTCTCCAAATCCCGACCACCCTGCCGCAGACACCAAAGCCTGTCCTCAGCCGTTGACATCTCGTTTCTTTTGGGTCAGTTATTCTGTCACGTTGAGGTGTGCCAGGGAACAGGCAGGAAGACGAAGATGAAGGATATCAGAACACTTTAATGATTAGATGAGAGGGTAGGAGCACACGCACAGGGTAACATTAACAATAACTAACAAACTGGAACACAATGGACAGGAACTGATATAAGGTGGCTAACGAGGGGCAGACAGGTGAGCACAATGAGGTGATTAACTAATAATGAGAACAGGAACAACCAAATAAGGACACAGAGGGAGAAACCATACAAGACAGTCCACAGGGGTGTGACAACTATAGTACCTTGACTTAATTTAACATGTATACTGTAAAACCTGGTAAGGTCAGAATACTCAACATTTTTGTGGACACCGATTACCTCAACAAAATTTAATTAATCAACTAAAAATGTTTAAGGTAACAGTAATTATAAATAACAATTAAGTCAAACTAAAAAGCTTAAATTGGTTTTTGCTTAATGTTTAAGTGCAGTGTACTTAAAATTATTGTTTATCATACGTAATGTTTTTCATTTACCAATTATTTTGATGCAGTGGTGCTTTATTAAATACAAATACTAACTCAAAAAATACACTTATGCATAAAAAACACGCACAACTGTGGCTATAAAATTGAGGATTTTTTATTCAGCCATTTTTAAACTGCATGAACTTTGTATTTCTGAATGACGAACACTGGAAGATCATCTTATCACAACTGCAGTGCTTGCAGAACTTAGTGGTTTCGTTGTGGTTTCGTTGTCCATGATAACAAAATCAGCAGAAGAGGTGTTTGTGTCCGTGATGTCTGGCTCGCCCAATTCCTCCTGGAATAAGCACAGAGGGTAAAACTTTAACTTTAACTTCAGAGACTAAAAGTAGACATTTATATTTACTGCCAATAGAGTGGGGGAACTATAACGTCAGAACCCGGAAGAGTAATTCGCCGTGGGTTCCTTCTAGATTTTCCTATGGGATTTTATAATGGGATTTTTCAATTAAAATAAAGCCTGTGGTAAACATAACTTGACAATACTTTTATGTTTTGTTGTACAATGTAGTTTACACACATCCATACCCAAAATACAAATTTTGAAGCAGTTATGTTCATTTTTGAAAACGTATGTTTTTAATAAGTAGCTAGATAAGAAGGTCTTATGAGGTCTTAATAAGGTGAGTGTGTGCAGTTTACATTGTAGATCAAAACGTAGAAGTATCGTCAAAGTATGTTTACCACAGGTTTTATTTTATTCATACATTGAAAAACGCCATAGGAACCCATAGGAAAATATCAAAGGAACCTGCGGCGAATTACAGAGTTAATAGGTTATATAGTACCATGGCTTCATCCAGTATGTATATACATGTCAATCAGGCTACTATGGGCTTCACTCTTGTGTGCATGCTCTGAAAGACAGACTGGCATGCAAAATCAAGTTTATTTGGACAGACAGATGAAACTATAGCTTAACTACACACAAAAAACACAGCAGCTCAATTATAACTGCATTTAATCCTCCTCATTGAAAGAGAACATTCCCTGGAAGTGTCAAAGCCAACATACTATCATGGCCATTCATAACTATTTTACATTTTGGCAAATTGGTGGTGAATTAATATGAATTTCTATGATATCATTTGTATGTTGTCATAAGATCTGCTGGCTGAGGGTTAGGTTTAGGTAGGTTGACCGCATGTCCTCTTTTTCCTGGATATGCCCTGACCGGGATTTCTAAGTTGCCTAAAATGTCTGAGTTTTGGCTTTGCTGAAACTACTTTTCAGCCATTACCTTCAACAAGTGTGAAAGCAATAGGAAAACAAAGCCAAACCTGAACATTTCAGACAATTTAGAAGGCATGCCAGGGCATGTCTGGGAAATAGACAGTATATGCCACTCAAGGCAATACATTTAAGTGACCAGGAACATTGTAGTCTGGATTTGAGTGCACTCCATTAATTAATTAATTAATTAAATACATACATACATACATTACATGCATACATAAATGTAAAAAAATAATAAAATTATAATAATAACAAAATAAAAATAAAAATAAAAATGTCTGAGTCCAAATCCGAGTCCAAGTACCTTAATTATAATAGTATCATACTTCAAATGAATACAACTTAACACATCCATTACTTTTCTCATTAAATTAATTCCACGATAGACTAACAGACCTAAATAGTACCTTGGCTTCACCCAAAATGTATACAATTGGCCTCAACGTTGTGAGCATGGTCTGAAAGACAGACAGGCTTGCAAATCCTTCAGACATTTGATTACGCGTTGTGTCATGTCTATTTAGAACGTCTGATGAAAACTAGCTTGACAATGCAAAAAATCTGTGTTTTGGACAGACAGATAAACCTATTGCTTGACTACACAAAAACCCACTGCAGCCCAGTTATAAGCTCCTCAGTGAAAGAGAACATTCCATGAAAGTGTCAAATGTTGGCAAATTGGTGGTGAATTTGTAAAAATGTCTATGATTTCATAGGATCTGCTCATTCCCCACTCAAGGTTAGTTTTAGGAGTGGTTAGGGTGTTTGAGCTTCATGCTTTTTTATAAAAATCATACATTTTTGTACAAATCAAATGGTACAAGATCCTTCAAAATCATATATTTGTAAAAAAAAAAATGTATTCTCATGAATTTAGGTTGGTCAGATGAGCTTATATCCATGTACTGTAAACAATCCTACTGGAGAAACGTGTTGGTTCATAGAACAACTTTTATGCCAAAACAACAGTCCCAACTCCTTCTCAAACCCCTTTTGTTAAAATGAGTGGGAAATAGGTCGAAATAATGTTCAAAATATACCCTGAGTTTTGGCTTTGTATTCATATTGATCTCTCTACAATCTTCATACATTATATTTAGGTGTATTTCCATTGCTTTGACTGTTTTCTGTAGATCCCACCTTCTTGCAAGCCATGATTGGTCAATTATGTACAATACCTGCATGCTATTGGTCAAACTACTTTTCAGGCATTACCTTAGGCAAGTATGAATACAGTAGGAAAACAAAGCCCAAACGCTGACATTTTAGGCAATTTAGGCAACTTTCCCATGAGACTGGGTTGGTCGGCGGATGTATATCCATGTAATCTAATCCAAAACCTCCTGGATAAACATATTGTGTTGGTTCTAGAACAACTTTTCTTCCATAACAACACTTTCTCAAACCCTAACCACTATCGTTAAAATCAGTGGGAAACAGTTTAATTAAAAAGGTCGTCATGTCCCCAATCTTCACTCTATTTAGAAAAATCTGGTTTATAAGAATGCTGTTCCAAAACCAACAAGGATGCTGATCCAGCAACATGTTCCACTTCACAGTAAGCCGCCCAGAGCAATATGCTTAAGTGACTCTAAGTCTACATTAGGTCTGTGATACAGTGAATGATAGTATCATCCTTCAAAAATTAATATAACCTAACCGTAATTCCATGATAGACAACACTAGCCGATACTAAAATACCAGAACACCCCTACACAAAAACGAGAAATTCACATTACCTCAGCTCCAGATACGCTGTGCACTTTACCTTGATTTATAGGGTTCAGCTGAAGCTCACATATCAGAAATAACGGCAGTGTGAGTTTTCTTACTTAAGTGCAATTTGTTTCCAAACACCAGGCTAACTGATGGCTGTGGATAAGGAATGTTTAGAAATTGCATACTTGCAAACAATTTAATTATGTCATAGCTTACATATACAAACTACAAGGAGCCGTAGAAACAACATACTGTATGGAATTTCCTGTATCTGTGTGTGAAGACCACACAGTCAAACAGAGGTCCTACAAACATCTGTGCAAACAAAGCTTGGAGATAGTCTCCAGTGGGATGGGACATTGAGAACTGGCTCTAGATACAGTGCAGCTGAATGAAAACTGCAATGTTTAGTCATCCACTCCAGCTGGGTTATTGTTCAGAGTTAGCGAATGCCATGGCGGGACTCTCATCTTGGGTCTCGTCCACATGTGATGCACTCCCCTGAGATTTTCTCAGATATACATGGAACTGACCATACAATTCCTGCTTATAATGCACATTCCTCGAAAGGCTTGTCCTCTCTTTTTCCTACTGGAAATGGTGATGGTAAGGGTGTATAAATATATCCAAGCATCTTATTTCAGACTGGCCTCTCTAATGATCACTTTTGGTATTACTCTAATGAGAGACTGCTCATGAAGCTCACCCTGTATAATTAAACTTAAAATGAATAAGTCTCCCAGAGGACAACTAAAGTTGCCCAATGGAGCCCCTCCTTGGACCCACCAAGTTTTCATTCCTTTATATCCATCTCTTTGGTCAAACTTATGGTTCCATTGTGTGACCATGTCTCGTACTATCACTGAAGATTTTCCAAATCCATATGACTTTCGTTATTCATTTACCAAATAAATATTAAATTAGTCCATACTTATGAAGTAGTTAATTAATAAAAGTTGTTTAATGTCATATGACAGCTTTATTTCAGGAAAATTTTAATTATTCAAATTATATTCAAACATTCAGTATGAAGGCTTTCGGTTTGATGTCAATGATATTGAACACCACTGATTTCTGTGTGACCAATCACAATGTGGCAAGTTTGCATATTAAATCAACAGCTAATGTCAATATGTTCAGTGAAAATAACTATATCAAATGTATAAATCAAATTGTTGTCTTTTCCTTTTTATTTTAGGGCTTCTGAAGATGTGCAATGTGAAAACATGAAGTCATATGCTGTACTTTTGTCGTGATTTATGTATTTATTTATTTATTTATTTTTTATTTATAGATATTTTTTAAGCTTGACAGCATTGTGCCACTATACACTTACTAAAGGAAAAAGAGCAGTAGGGCTGTCAAAATGGCTGAAAAACTAAATTCGAATTTTGTACTTAAATATTATCAAAATTTGAATTATATTCAAATTTAAAATGCATAATTTCAGTCAGGGTGAAGAAAAGCTTTTGGCTTCTCTTCAGAGGCCACAAGAGGGCGCATCGCACAAAATATTACTAATCCACGTTTATTCAAAGCATAAGATAAAATGACTATATGTGAAAATGCATAACGTTTAAAATAATGTTTATAAACCAATTATAATTAATTAAGTTGCTTAAACAACTATAAACAAAACAGCATAATGTATGTATGCATAGTTTAATACAAAGGGTGGAAAGCCAATCACACAGAGTACATTTTTCATTTAAAAACATGAGATGTAACCTGCCATAATGTTTCGAAATATCTTTTTTTTCAAAGTTGAACTTGCATTAATTTTACATGACTTTCTAAACATGCGGCTCTTTTGTGCAAGATGCGAGTGCAACAGTGATAGATGTCCCTCTAGAAAATGTGCGAAATATGTGTTCTGTGTGAACGGCTTGGTTTCATTTTTGATGTAAACAAGATCTTCTCCACATTGATGTTCTCTTTTTTCGCAATATTTTTAATGAACAACGCAGCAGCGCCCTGTAGGGATTTTCTTAATATGAGCAGACACTGATATCAGCATTCACAAAGTTTCCTATGTCACCCAGCACATGAATCCCATATTCTTGGTTGATTTCCTGTCAGTATGGTAAATTCATCTACTCATGAGATCAAAACTAATTCGATCAGGAGACGACAAAGCTTTCTTGGTATCAAGGACTGAAAGAGTTCATTCACAACCTATAGAAACCCCATGTCTTGGGACCCACCAATGGATGGAACCATTATGTCCAGAACAGGAAAAGAGTTCTATAATGCCCTCAGGCAAGCACAGGATATACAGCGTGACGCCACATGACTATCCCATGTTTAACCACCTGCTTCCTGCATGACCGAAACCCTTACTTTCCTGTGCCACAGACAAAGAAACAGAACAGACCATCTAAGAACTCCGACACTTCAGTGAGACTTCGCGATCTTCAGAGATCTTAAAAGTCTTGCAAACTCAGGCTGTTAGCAGGACTGCTGAAGCCTCTTCCGTGAACCGGCAACCAACCACTCCAAGAGGGCTTCCCCAAAAGAACGTCATTTAAACGTCATTCCCCCATCTAGTGGCTTCGACTGTATAGACTAACAAAAACATTATAATGCAACGACACGTACATCGTCATTGCATCCCGTGCGCTACTGATAAGGCTGCCTGACGCACACCTAAAATTTGAATGCAACATTTTTGCATTCGAAAGTGGATTTTTATTTTAAATTCGACGAATATTCAAAATTCAAATTTTATTTTGACAGCCCTAAAGAGCAGCATACACAAACTTCACAGTTTTTATTTTGTGTTCCACAGAAAAAAATGAACACTTGTTTAGAACAACATAAAAATAGTAAAATAGTACCAGGATTTTCATTTATGTGTGAAAAAAAAACAAAAAAAAAACAAGTACACACTTTTAAAAAGATTACTTACTGAGGAAATAATATACTTTAATAGATATACTTAAGTGTGAACTGAATGGAATATTTTTTGAACACTAAACAATTTATTATATTTAAGTTTACATTAAATGCAAGTTTTTGTGATCAACTTAAGTAAGACTAAAGTACATATGCAATTTTATATTTACTTCTATTGTCATTGAAATATGGTTAAAGTGTGCAACCAAATACTGCATTATACAATCATTTATGATGAACTAAAATATATTTTAATGATATTTCTATTGAAACTTGTTTATTGTGTATTAATTACAACTTTGTAAACTGCAAATGTGTAATTACAAATATAGTTTAAGTACATTTAAAATATATTAAATAAATATATCAAATTGCATAAACTAATTATAAAATTATAATCAACTATTTTACATGTGCTTTAGTGTGTTAGTTTACACATCAAAATAAAAGCATGACAAAAGATTATTAAATATAATGATTTAAGATGTACTTTAGGTAAAGGTAAAACTTTTCATTTGACATTAGAAAGTTAAAAATGTGTTTAGAAAGTCATGAAAGTGTACACTAAGTACACTATGTGGCCTTTCATTTAACTGATATACTATTATCTGTAATTGCAGTTTTTATAAAAAGAAAATAGATTTTAAGGATACTACAAGTGCACATTCAATACAATTAAGCACAGTTTTTCTTCACAAGAATAGTCTTTTAATACAAATTAAGTTTCCTCCATGTGTGGCCAATCAACCCAGTAGACTCCATATATTCCACCCTATATTCTTTTTTTCTGAAATGTCCATGACCAACACTGCTATCTCCCTGTCTTCAGTGTTGCAAATGGCGCCACTATGGATTGCCTCCTTTCCACCATTTGAATGATGGGTTCTTGAGGATGCTTATAGAGCAAGATGACAAATGTGTTTTCCTGGAGGTCAAGTTCTCTTCATGATTTTGGCTGGAATGTGGGATTTCCCGTCTTAACTTCACTCAAACCAGTGCACAGATGTGGAAATGAGGTGGTCAGACTGACAGCGGATGGTCTATCAGAGGCATTGGTCTTCTGTTGTTGCCAGTTTGTAATTACCACAAAGTGGCACGATAAAAGGCACACATTTGAAACAAACAAAGTTATTATTGGAAGTAATTATAGCAAGGGATTCTTCAGGTCCATGAGATTATGTCGTCGTGGATGGGTGACTCATCATCATAATCGAGAAACCATTCGCCAGGCCTGCCAGTACCGCAGAAAGACACATATATGTATTTTTGGTTTGCTCCATGCACATGGGGAAAAACTAGGTGGGCTAAAGCTTTTAGATTGTCTTACTGTGTGATTCAAGACAAAGGGTCCAAAGGTCTGTTAAAATGTTTAGTCCTGATTCATTTACTGGTTGTACTACTGCCTGACTCTGTCAACCACATCAAAATTCACTGTAGTTGACATTTTCGAAGAATGGAAATATAGATGGAGATTCATGACTGCATTCATTGCCTGCAGACTTTGACTTCTCTTTAAACTAATGTATTTGCCTTTCAAGGAAATTACGACAAGAAACACTTCGTGTCTCCTATTTGGGGGATCTTGTTCATCATCAAACATCGGCAGGAATAGAAACCATCATTTTTGTCAGTAATATAAGTGTTATTAAAATAAATAAATAAATATATAGGGTGTATCTCACAAAAAACATGTTTAAGGTCACATTTTATCCAAAAATAACATCATGGTGCTTTGCATTCAGACTTTATTTTAATGACAATTATGCACATATTTCCGCAAATTATTATTACTGCATTGCATCCAGATGTTTTTTTTTTGTATTTATAACTAATTACTATTACATTTTATGAAATAATATTAATATACAATTATAATATATATATAAATATATATATATATATATATATATATATATATACATATATATATATATATATATATATTATTGTAATGTTGTAATGGAATCAAAGTTTCATGCCATTATTCAATAAACTGTTAATCATTATATAATATATTTGCACATCTTCGTAATTAAGGTTATTTTAAATGTTGTCAACATCTTAAATCTCTTTTATTATGAGAGAATGAGTAAGATATTGGTCGTCAGCCAGCATTTAAGTCATTCTGCTCTGCAGATTTTATTGCAGCAGTGTGATAGTATGTGACCGTCCTTGTGATTGGAGGAGGGCGGCGCTGTAAACGCCATGTCAGCCTATGATTAAACTCCTTTATTTGAGACAGTGAGCGGTAATAGCAATATATATATATAAATAAGGGTCACATGTCATAAACCAACCAATGAGGAACAAGACACATGACTTGGACAACCAGTCAGAACATGACACAATGAACAAAGGAACCAGTAGCAGGAATACAAGAGGGCAAAGGAACCACATGACTAGACAGGAACCATGACTAAACTCCAAAATAAAAGACATGAAAGTGTGGCGTGGCGGTGCAATTTTAAGGCACCAGCCCAAGTTGGTACTGGTAAGAAAATCCGACTATGCCACCCTAGGAATTAAACCCAGGGAAAAATACTCAAACCACGCAAATTGGGTAATAAAGCACACAGGTTCAGTTCCCTCAAAGAATTAGGCAAGAGACATGGGTAAAGTATCAAACAAATACAAATGTTTATTAATACAGGAATAGGTTAAAATATTGGACACTAAAATCAACAGCGCACTAGAAGCCCCACTTCAAACATGAAACAAATTACAACCAGAGGAGTAGTAATAATACCAACCAACTTTATATACATGTAACAAGTCAGTATATCTGTAAAACAAAACAAACTGAAATACCGGCAGGGCTGAGGTTCCCAGCGGCAGGGATCAAGGTAGAGATTGATTTTACACGGCACTTCCACACACACCAGTGCACTCTGATCACACTATAAAACACTCAAAGTGTAGTACCACACACACACGATAGAGAACCACCACCACCAGGAGGAAGATCAATCCACCCGTGGAACCCCAGCTCCTGCAATAAATCAAAAACAAAATAAACTATAGAAATGGGCCTTAGACACAATGCAATATGGACATCACTGAATGAAGCAACACCTCACAACAGGGCATCCATACCGGACAGAAACCTTAGAAGGAATGAATAATTAGTCACCTAAGATTACTACAAAACTCAAACTCAGTAAATCCACAAAAGAAAAGAACATAACAAAATGGTTTAAATCAATAATAATTTCCACCACTCCCAATTATAATTGCATTTAAAACACTTACCATCAGGATATCACGCCAGATAGAAAGCTTTAGCGGCACAAGTTTATCACAGTCATACCAACCGATAGCACAATGGGATACCGGACATCATGCCTATTTAGCATGCGACAAAATGTTAAGCCCCATAAGCATACTAGCCCAGCATAACGAGCTCTTAAAAACCACGTACCTGAGAGGCGAACAGTCATCGAATACACTAAGCAGCATCGAAGGCCACCAGCACCAGAACAAACGACGCACCGCAGCCACCGCCAACACAGGCAAGCCAAAAGGGAAAAACGGACGTGACACATCCCAGGTAACAGCCAATCGGCCTTTAAATAAAAGATACAACTCGCTAATAGGCAACCACTGCTGTCAATCACCTAGTCCCGTCACAAAAGCAATGAACAAGAAACCCAAACAAAACCCCAACCCCACATTACATATCCCCCCTCTAAGGGCAGCTCCAGACGCCCAAATAAAATCCAAACCTAACAAGTCCAGGAGGATGGTAGAGTGAAGGCAGAACAGGGGAGGGATGGAGGGCCAGGCCCGTGAAGGGGAACAGGAACAGGACCTGGATCATGACATGGACCATGGAACAATGGGAAAGACCATTAATCATGGAGCAGTGGTGGACCTGGACCCTGGATCAAGGGCAGGTCTAGACTTTGGAGCAGAGTTGGGCCTGGACCGTGAATCACTGGAGGACCTGGGCCGTGGAGCAGTGGCAGACAGTGGAACAATGGAGGTCCTGGGCCATGGAACAGATCCAGAGGAGCATGGAGCAATGGTGGAGCCGGCAGAGCAGAAATCCATGGCGGAGCAGGCAGAGCAGGGAGCCATGGCAGCGCCCGCAAAGCAGGAAGCCATGGGGGTGCCGGCAGAGCAGGAATCCATGCTGGAGCAGAGACATGGATAGACCACTTGACTGTGACAGAGCAGGCAGAGAGTTCTTCTCCTTGGCCGTGACAGGACAGTCTGTAAGTTTATGAACAGCCTCCATGGCTGTGACAGGACAGTCTGTGAGTTCATGAATGGCCTCCATGGCTGTGACAAGGCAGACAGTGAGTTCATGAACGGCCTCCATGGCCGTGACAAGGCAGACAGTGAGTTCATGAGTGGGTGCCACCGCCTTGGGAGGTTCTGCAGTGGACGCCGCCACCTCGGGAGGTTCTGCAGCGGAAGCCACCACCTCTGGAGGCACTGGAGTGGATTCATTGAAAGGAGAGGCCTCTGGGGCAGACTCATGGACAGGAGGGGACTCTGGGACAGACTCGTGGACAGGAGAGGCCTCAGGAGTGCAGTGTGCAGCCCACACATTCAAAATGGCGACTGCCATCAAGGGCAGCACAATAGACAGTGGCATGCTCGCCGGGCTTGAGTGTGTTGAGGCTGTGAGGTTTGAAAGTGTTGAGACAACTAGGATGCCAGCCACTCGCACTGAGCAGTACTGACTACAGACATGAAACATCTCACCGAACAGAGGTTTCTACGTTCAATACACGACAAAAGACAAGGTCAACATGAGGGCTATATATATATATATATATATATATATCAAACAATAAGGGTCACATGACATCAACCAACCAATGAGGAACAAGACACATGACTTGGACAACCAATCACACAATGCCAATGACACAATGAACAAAGGTACCAATAGCAGGAATACAAGAGGGCAAAGGAACCCCATGACTAGACAGGAACAATGACTAAACTTCAAAATAAAAGACATGAAAGCAATGAACAAGAAACACAAACAACACCCAAACCCCACATTACAATTATATTATATTATATTATATTATATTATATTATATTATATTATATTATATTATATCATATTATTTAGTGCTGTCAAATGATTAATCACATTTAATCGCATCCAAAATAAGTTTTTTTTGTTTGCATAATATATGTGTGTTCTGTGTATATGTATTATGTATATATAAATGCACACACATACAGTATATATTTTGAAAATATTTACATGTATTTACATGACTATATTTATATTCATATAAATAAATATATTTAATATATAAAAATATTTTTTTCTGAAATATATACATGTATGTGTGTGTATTTATGTATACGTGTGTTTATTATATATAACACATATACACAGTACACATACATATATTATGTAAACAAAATTTTTTTATTTAAGATGTGATTAATCGTGATTAATCATTTGACAGCACTACTTAAATTAAACAAGTATATTTAATAATATAATTATAATGTATCTAATACATATACATATATATATGTATATATATATAATGTAATTTTGGGGTGAAATATGAACTATGCACTGTAAAAAAAAAACTGTAAAATTTGCGGCAAAAAAACGGCAGCTGAAATTTTACCGTAAAAAATATGGTAGCAACGTTTTAGGTTTTATGGTTTTAACTTAAATTTACAGTTAAATACCGTAAATTCATTAACTGATATAATGTTAATATACCAACCTACTGAAGTACTGAAATCTGTTTTGTACCTTTGTAATACACTGATAACCACCAAATGCAGGTGGTGATGAGAAAGTCACATGATGAACCAAAGCCCATCACAAGCAGCTTTTAAATAATAACATATATAGAAGGTGCACAGTGTAATTCACACAAACACTAAACACCATCACGGTAACACACATGAAACTGAAATAATGCAATAAACATTAATTTAACAACATTAGGTGTAACACACAACCCTAATATACAAAACTGATAAGAAAAAAACTAAGAAACAGTTATCTCAACAAAAAAACATCAAATTTGAAATGTAACGCAGGGGATTCTGGGAATGTCAATTTACGGTTATTCACTGTAAATTATATGATCTTTTTCACTTCCAAAAATGCTATACTACTGTAAAATTAATGTTCAATTCATGTAATGTCCAATACAGTAATGTAATGTAATGTTTTTCACCGTATATAGCAGGGGAATTTACTGTTAACCATTTAACAGGTTTTTACTGTAGCATTTTTACAGTCTTTTACCATTAAATTCACAGTCATTGTTTTACAGTGTGTTTTTGTGAGATTCACCCTTTTACTAAAATAGTAAACTAAGCTTTTATTTGACGGATTTTAAAGAACATAATGCCATTTTTTCTGACTTTTCTGAATCATTGGCAGTATTCTGCCTCTATGAATAAACATATCCATTAGCACTTGACTAAAGTTTATTACAATGTAAAAACAATCTCACACTGTACATTTGACTACCCACACAAAACACATGTAATTTACATTCTCACATCTATATTGACTCTCAGTAAATAACCAAGACCAGATGTGCCAGATGAATGCAAAGCCAGCGTGTTTCTCACTGTATAATACAGCAGTGATTTCAGCTGTTTATTTTAGTAGTATTATGTTATTATGGTAGTAGTATGTTAGTTCCATCACCCAAACACGTCCCAACAAACCCCTCTGTCTCACAAAGCTGTGAAATGTCAAGGGATGTATTGAGTATATCTGCTTTATTTATCATTCCTGCCATTATTTATCTCCACACTTGTGCTTTGAAACATCCTCCATCTGCAGTGACAAAAACCGCGACAAGACCTCTGGTGAACCTATATTTTGAGTATTTGTACTACTCATAGCTACATGCATGAGTGAAATTTAATCTTGTAAAAAGAATGAATGGGGATACACTGGCCTCGGTGACATCAATCAGTGGCTATTAAGAGTGTTGGACGTGAACCAGATTACCTCATTATAACTCTGTGTGCAACAACACCATATGTCTGAAAGCTGGAGACCACAATAAAATCCATAAATTGCATGGTCAAGATCAAGCTCTGCCATATAGTTTTTGTTTGGCACGAAGGATATTTATTTTCAATGTACTGCAGTGTCATTGTGGTATAGTAAATGGAGCTCAATTTATATGCCTGGAGGGAAAATTATATATTTTGTTTTATGTCCAGCAGTAATCAAGCGGTCAGTGGATGTATGTGGGCAGCGTCAACACACTTGTTTTTCCAAGTCGGGAATTTTTTACTTCTGTTGTTTTAATACTGAGCTAACTATTTCATTATAAGATCATTTAGTATGTTTATTAAGTTTATTATGCTATTTCCTTGTGGGGGCTGTTGCCTGGTTCTCACAATGCAGGTGGTTTTTGTAAGTGAAAAAAATAAAATACAGATATAGAGAGAGGGAGGACTAGTCTGTGTCTTTATGAACATTTGTTTGTACTTTATGGACATTTCCAAAGAATTTTTAACCATATAGCCATAACAAAACTATGTTGTACACAATCTACCACATGCCTTCTGTCATCCAATTAATAGTTAACTTCTTTTTTTTTATTATTTAAAGGTTTTTATGAATTAAATGTAAAAATAACTTTTATATGGTCAGTAATGCTTCAAGATGAACACATACTGGACTGATGCAACCGGTTTACTTGATTATCTAGACATATTGTTAAAATGTCAGAGTCAAATAATGATGCTTTTGAGGAACGTTTATTTATTAATATCATAATTGTATTGAAGTATATTATACCCTTTCTCCTAAAAAAAAAACTAAGCATTTAAATAGCATCTTACTAAGACGCTATACTGCTATAAAGTCTAATTGATTTACATTAAAAGCTATCAGAATTGCATCTTATTTTGGGCATAAAAATACCAGCAACTACACCAAATTTCATATTTTTGTTCAGTTTTGAATAAAACTGAGTTTCTTTCTTTTCTCCTTGAGCATGAGCTCTATATTCTCTCAAATGAGCCATAAAAGCCTGACGTATCACATGACTTTAAACTTTTTCTGTCTAAATATTCAATAAACGGTTCCTTTAAAAATAATTATTATTTAATATGCCAGGCTTTACAGGGTTGAAATGGCTGTACCATAGTACAGCAATCGTATCAGATGGGAATACAATGGTAATAAATGATTAATCTATTAATGTGCCATGGTACATGACAAATAATACTATAGAACTACCATGTCAAAAATGTTTGCATTTTTAAGAGACATGCTTAAAAAATACCCAGCACCTGGGTAAAACTGTTAAAAATAGCCCAATAAAATGACCCAACAGCAGGCTGAACATTTGGGTAAAAAAAAAAAAAAGAAAAAAAAGTATATATATAAATATATATATAATACATACATACATACATACAGTGCATGCATAAAAAATAACCCAGCATTTTTTGAGTGAATGGTATTGCCATGGAACCATATATATATATATATA
>NW_015505277.1:1832588-1837618 GCF_001515645.1 Sinocyclocheilus grahami | reverse complement strand
GAACGGAATATAATCATTAGTCTTAGTCATTAAATGTCAGAAACACATATTTTATGTCATGATAAGGACCCAAAAACTAAATACCATATTTATTTTATTTTGTTCTTAAAATAAGCTAATAACAACCTTTAGAAACATAGAAGACAATGTTTAATATCATTATGAACCATTTTCCCTTTAGAGGACATCTCCAAAAGTTTGGCTTGATCTTAGCAATTTTATCCACAAAGTATATATATATATATATAAACCTGGCACTGTCCATAAACATACTTTTTAATACTTGTTGCTTAGTATGTATGAAACACACATTTGTTTTATATATATATATATCTACCATCTTTGCTTTATATCTGACTTGATTGTTTTAGAAACAAACAGACTACATTAACAGATACATTTTCCTGAGTTCGTTTTCTTCCAAATTTGGACAAACAAGTGGTCAAAGAGTGCAATGAATGACCACTGCATGTTTTAATCGACGCATTGACGTTTTATTTAAGGCAGCTAATTTTCACTTTTAGCGTGCAGGTTTTTTTCTCTTACGGTGAAATCAGCGCGTGAGTCTGGGTGTGAATGAGGGCGGTGCAGGGGGCATTATTTGAGCTCGTGTTTTAGGACTGCAGGAGGAGGGGTGCTCAAACACAGCTGTACTTGTTCAATCACACCCACCTCTCACCCTGTCTGGGGAACATCGAGGGCACCATCACAGTCAGCTCGTTCTTAAGGGACCAATCAACACACTTATTACTACTGAATTTCAATAGAAATGACTTTACTTTGGTAATCTACGAGAGAGCTTTTATTGCTGACCCCGGGGGTTTCTAGGACTCACCGCGCGCTGACCAGCAGAACCACACAAAACTTCGCAAACTTGTTCGTTCACATCGTCTCCGAGGACTTCACCGAAGCGGCGATGGAGCATCCTTGGTGCCTTTACGCGCTTATTTTAACGCTGATGTCCTGTGTTCATTATTCCCAGAGCATTGAGAGAAATAAGGATATTCCAACAGGTAAGAGTCCGTTACATTGAGACCGCACACTCTGCTGCGTAATTCACACTGAGTGCGACGCGACGCAACTTGTCTAGAACGCTCGCGTTATATAAAATAGCCTAATTGTGATCTGAACGGTAACGATAACACTTAATCATCTTTAATAACCTTTTAAATCATTAACCGTTCAGTAATTTAGCTTTCAAATAGTCATAACCTCAAAACATAGAAGAAAAGGAGAAAAGAAAAATATAGAAGAACAAGAAAAATCCATGCTATTTCAATTTGAATGAACATTAATAATCTTTAATATTTGAAAAGTAGCCTACTGTAAAATGTTACCTTTCCTTCTGCTGCTAGATCAGTTGGGAGACCAGAGCTACAGTCACATGGTGAAGTTGTCACTAGGGGACATTTTAGGACATTTTTGTTTGTGTGGGAATTCTGAAAACTGTGATTCAATATCATATTTCTGTGAAATATTTGAGGTAACAAGTCATTGACATATATGAAACAAATCATCTGTTGGAACAAGTTTTCACTTTAATTATAATCTGTTTGCTTCGAGGAAAAAAAGGTGTTTCTTTTGTGTTTAATAATTGTTTTACTGTATAAATTTAACTGGAAACCATAATAGGCTGTTTAATGGTAGGTTACCTCATAGAGTGTGACAATATGCCCCGCTCATGCAATAATGTCCATTATTTATTTAGTAAGTAGCGCAGACTTTAAGGTTTGTCTATGCAGAAAATGACTTTCATAAATAACCCACTCTGGGAAATATTCACTGGAGAAAAAAGTGTGACAACTAGCCCCGGTTTCCCCTACAGTACACCTTGCTTCTTGTTGGGACGAGAGGGATGTCAGGTAGACCTTTTTTCACACAGTCTTGCTGTTTGAGAATGTGTGCCTGTGATATATAACACTGTGCTGTTCAATCTATAGTGTGTGTATAGTCGTGTAGTGCAATAACTAAAATGTAATAAAATTGCAATGCGCACAGTTAATGCACACCCTAATGAGTTAAGCATTTCTTTGAAGCATACACAAGTTTTTAATTACTTTCTGGATTCTATTAGGTTGTACAGTAATTTGTTTGTGATGGTAAAAACATTTACAGCCTAAAAGCGTGTTTAAATAATTAAAACGCCTCTATGGTTTGTGAACAGTTGCTTGTGCCTTTTTAGTTACTGTACAGGAATATAAAGTGCTCTGTTGAGTGTCAACAAGCCTAGTAAGAGGGATAAATATGACTTACACAGATTTAATTCATTTTGGCGTTCATCATTTCAGTGCGACATCACTGTGGCAATCTTTATTCTTGACAGTTCTAGAACTGGATTTACATTGTATATACAAGGCGATAAAACGAACCCATCTATCAACCAGCTCTGGGACAAAGTGATGCATGCTTAAGGGTGTCATTTATAGCTTGAAAAAAATGACAAACATTTTCTAAACAATCCTCTGTGCTCTGGATCATAATTCACAATATAATCAATCAGTGTTAATTTTCATGCATCATTTCCTTGCCATCAAATGTCAATCAGATTCTATTAGTGCCGTTAGTCACTAAGCATTACATTTAGGTCAAACTGTGACATAACTTTATTGCAAGCTTTACTAATGCATTCCCGTCTGAGAAGTATCTTTCTAGAAAGGTCACTGGGTAAAACTTTCCAAAAGCAAAACCCCAAAGTGCAGCCTTGTGTCACATTTGAGAACTGTGGTTTCACACATATGTAGGGCAAATGTGTGTATTTTGTCAGAATATGTATAGGCTATCTGTGATGCAGTAACGTTTGTAACATCTGGCGTTTAGTATAACACAACTAAAGTACTGTTTTCAAGGAGTTAATCTTCTGTTTCACATTTAAAGTATTTTAAGGTGTTTAAATACAAATCAATGAGCCTTGACACCTTCCAAACGCGTGAGCTCCTTATCCCTTGTCATTGCAAAAAAAAAAAAAGAATCACATGATCTATTTTATAAACATGAAGCTCGCATTGTTCATGGACAGATGCTCAACATGAAATACCATTTGTGACCTATTTTACTTCCATAATCAAAAACAATTTTGAGTCAAACCAGAAAGAGTGGGACTTAATTATATCAATCAGGCTACCCAGGCTCATTGGAAATTCCTGACGCTTCCTACATTTCTGCAAAACAAAAAACATGTACATACAAATCGCTGCAGTTTCCAGTTGAAATGAACATTAAAGGAAGTAAAACTCTGACAACTTTTATTCCTTTTCACACAAATTATGATTTACAAGTTTTAAGCAAAGCCAAATTTTCACACAATTCCTTGAAAAATATTATGTTATGACCTCAAAACGATTTGAAATTTGATATATTTTTGATTGTTATCATCACATATAAAGCTTCATATGTATGGGATTTCTAACACAGAAGCACTCCAGTATGAATCCTGTGAAACTATGGTTCGACAAAACACCTCAAACCGCGTTAAAACATAAATGTTAAAATAGATAAAATAGCACAGTTGCATCAGAAAATGTGTTTTTTTTTATCTCACTCCTGCATTTGTTAATACTGTAGGGGGTTATGTTATTTTCCATCATGATAGCGCATTAACATTTAGCGACACTCCCTGAATATTTTAATTCTGCATCGCAATACGTACCTGAAGAAACGTAATAAAAACGCAACAATATGCATCGTACCTACATAATAAAAATGTCGTCACAGTC
Source organism: Sinocyclocheilus grahami (assembly GCF_001515645.1). Lineage (NCBI taxonomy): Eukaryota > Metazoa > Chordata > Actinopteri > Cypriniformes > Cyprinidae > Sinocyclocheilus > Sinocyclocheilus grahami. Next base: position 1,833,905 of record NW_015505277.1, on the reverse strand, counting down.
ATGCATTGATCATGTTTTAGCACAAGTAACTGGACATTATACTTTGAAACTGTCGCAAAAAAGGCAGTAATGCATGTAATATCGTAATACATGTATTTCCAATGAGCCTGGACTGTGATCAGAAATTGGATTGTGAGAAGTCACATGGAGAAAGACAGTTAGAAGGGTGTGGCCAGGGCCAGATTTACCTCTTTTCGTGACATAGGCAAAACAAATTTTTCGGCCCCCCTTTAATATAATAGGCCTAACATTAGCTACCACCCAAGCAAACAATAATATGTCTTTATCAGTAGAAATGGTTACAGTGTTTTCTATCGCAATAAGCGCTTGCGTTCAATCAATAAAAATCGAATGTAGTTTGAGAACTGAGAAAGACCATTCCATTAATAGGTGCAGCGTCGTGGCCACATAACAACTTAAGGAGTGCATTATCGCTCTAATAATTTTAATGGCCTGGAGTCACAACCACACATCAAATACATTGTTAAGATGATTTATTTCAAGACATATGTCATGTCTATGTCCTGAAATCTATGTGTTTTTTACGTATTTTACATAAACCTTCGCAAATTCCAAAACGTCATTTTAGAGCTAATAACAAAATGCTTGAGCCATTTATATGCAGGCCAATGCAGTTATTAATGCAGTCTAACGCACTAAGAGAGAGAGAGAGAGAGAGAGAGAGAGAGATTAAGCTCTTGTGAATACCTGCATCTGTGTCAGCGTTCAGCCGCAGCGTCTACTAATAGCGAATCTTTAAGTTAAACTGCTTCAAGAACCTCGCTTCTGAGAAAAGTCATGTAGCTTTTCAGCTGCGAAACTATTTTATTGATAAATTTGCAGGGCAGCACTGACAACAAGTGTGTGCGTCTGTGAGAGAGAACGAGAGAAAGAAAGCGTTATTTCCGTAGCCTAAATAAAAAAGGTGGAAGACATGAAAATACTTTGTAATTTTTTGACCCTAGTGTTTGTTATATTTATTTGCTCAATGTCTTCTGGGGTTTTGGTTCTTTTACTGTTGTAGATAGCCCATAGTATAACAAAAATATTATATATATCCTCATTGTGTTTGGGCCCCCCTGGATGAGCGAGCATAGGCACGTGCCTAGAATGCCAATGCCTAAATCCGGCCCTGGGTGTGGCTGAAAAATAAGAGGGCTTGATGACATCAGACGAAAGGAAAGTTATTTCAGAAGTGCAGCACGTTTACGGAAATTCAAATTTTGATTTGGTATGTGTGATGAGTGGGGCGGGGCCGAGAGCCGTGGGAACGGAGCGAGGCCGGTGAAGTAAATGATAATGCACGACACCTAAGCC
>NW_015505277.1:1822975-1832491 GCF_001515645.1 Sinocyclocheilus grahami | reverse complement strand
CGGTGGAGTAAATGATAATGCACGACACCTAAGCCACTCACCGGTCTCGAGTCCCACGGAGTAGCTCTGGAAGGATAAAAGAAGGAGTGAAGGGTTTCGGCACCAATATAACACAGTTTGTAGATCGGGAAGAAGGAGGCGGGAACCGGTGAACATTCAAACATAATTTTAATAATAAAATAAACACAAAACAGAAACAAACAGAACCAAAACAACATAATTAAGTCCAGGCCTGGTCCTCTCTCGTCTTGCACTGTCGTCACTCCTCCTTTTATCCTTCCGGAGCTCCTCCGTGGGACTCGAGACCGTTGAGTGGCGCAGGTGTCGTGCATTATCACTTACTCCACTGGCCTCGCGCCGTTCCCACGGTTCTCGGCCCCACCCCACTCATCACAGTATACCCCACTCTACCACGTAGCATACACTGTCGGTTTAACCACTGACACATACCGGTCTCAATAAATCCGGCTGTAAATTTCCAAATTTATGGAGCAGAGCAGATTAAAATCTAAATGGGTCTCTTAATTGACCCTGATTTGAGGTTTGGTGTACCTATGTGCACAGTAATCAAGCTAGAGTCATTAACAGTTGGTATCTAAATGACGCATGCTATCCTAAACACTGGGGAAGATATAGAAAGAAAAATACATGCCTTTATGTAGACAGAAAGGGAGTGAACAGCACAGGAAACATGCATTATCACTTACTCCACTGGCCTCGCGCCGTTCCCACGGTTCTCGGCCCCACCCCACTCATCACAGTATAACGTCCACAGATGAATCACAAGAAATAACATCATGTATTATGTTGACTTTAAACTCTACCACGTAGCATACACTGTCGGTTTAACCACTGACACATACCGGTCTCAATAAATCCGGCTGTAAATTTCCAAATTTATGGAGCAGAGCAGATTAAAATCTAAATGGGTCTCTTAATTGACCCTGATTTGAGGTTTGGTGTACCTATGTGCACAGTAATCAAGCTAGAGTCATTAACAGTTGGTATCTAAATGACGCATGCTATCCTAAACACTGGGGAAGATATAGAAAGAAAAATACATGCCTTTATGTAGACAGAAAGGGAGTGAACAGCACAGGAAACCTCTGGCGTTTGCGGCATGACATCACCACAGTCTTTAAACCCATCCGTCAGCCTGAATAACCTAGAAACTGAAGCGTTTAAATGTGAACAATCCGCCTCATGACTCTTGAGGTCGTCTCTACTCAAATGCCTGTGGGAGACCTATCACCTCCTGTGAGTTTTCAATGTCCACCTACATTTAGACATACGTGCAAACCCTTCACACTGAAACGTTGGCCTGTGAGTTGAACTGCAGTGTAAGATTTACGACTTCCAAGTCCCAGTAAAAGAGAACATATATGCTTGTCTATAGTGTTGACTGCTGGACCTGGCAGCACTAGCCTGTAATTGGCCTTGTGCAACATGGTGTCAGTCAACCGCACTCTTGATTAAAGAAGTCTGGTTTATATAAGCAGTTTATATGGATGCTGGCTGTGTTTGTCAAACCGTTAAATGATTGTCCGAGACAAAAGACAAACAAAAGTACAGTTGTGTAGTCACATCAAAACTTTGTGCCACAATCTTTTGTTCTCTAGTCTGTGGTTTTACTTATTCTCTAATCAAGTTTTGCAGGCTGCTTATCAGATTTGTCAGAAATAACCATTTATGTGCCTGTGACTTTTATTTGATTGACTATGAGCTCTGAGGGACAATTCAGAAAGTCTGTTTCCATTGACAGAGGATCATTTTAGAGAACATTTTAATGTCCAAAGTATTTTTTAGGAGTCTTAATGCAATAAAGACAGGACAGGTTTTTTTTTTTTGAGGTGAAAATACAGAATGTTCTTTGGTGGGGTTTATGATATTCTGGTCAGTAGATCAGACTTGTTTGTTCTTTTAATGTAGGTCTGTGGGATTTTACATCTGTTTTATCCATCAAATCTGAAAATATATAACATGTACAACTCCTTAATTAGCCATGCAATTTAAGGTATCATTCATGTCCGTACCATGTGGCTGGAACAAGTTACTTGTCAAAATTTGAGAAGACCCATAGCGGTGTGTATTCACTTGTAGGGATTTTCAGCTCATTCCTATGAGGTCCGAGTAACACGCTCTCGTGGGGGAATGTGGAATTGATAACTTTCCCAGATTGGAACAGGGAAAGGGTTGAGAGCAATTAAGAGAGTCTCAAAGTTGAGAAAAACTCAGCTGCATGCAAATGAGGATTTGGACAACAGCGAATCACTGTGAGGTACAGGTAGTGATGCATTTTTCAAATGTAGTTTAAACATTTTCATTGCAACTAGACTGTTGGGTTAAAAAAAGTGCATTCAATCAAATAATTCAATTTTAAGTGACATGCTCCATTTTACGTGAATGACTATCATATACTGTATATGAGGCAGAACTGTAAGAGTGTTTCCTCCGGTAGTTTGGCTCTCTTGGTTCTTTTGGTCGGGACCAAAAAGTAAATTGATACGTTTCGTCCTTGTTCACTTATCATTTTTAAGACCAAACCTAAAGATATTAAACAGTAGACATAAGGATACAGTCCCAACCGGATTAGACAGCTTTTATGAATTTACCAACCAAATTTGCTGTGTGTTTGGTTAAACATGCTTGCTGTATGCATGTACACAGCTGATACCTCACAAAGGGCTGAGAAAATGTGTAAAGGAGTCAAACCAGCACCAGGAATTACTCCGTTGCACACATGGGGATCTGCTGAAGGCAGACGGCTGTTCCTATGTCTGTACCAAACTGTAACAGGCAACAGCTCTTATGAAGAGAAGAACCATGTCCTTTATAGGCTCACATCTTGTGACATTATACTGTTTTTGGTTGGTATAGATGCCTTTGGTCCAGGTTGTGTTTATATTTCAGTCGATCATGTCCAGGTGGGTCCGCTTGTTTGGCTCGGATGACAGCGTTCACGCATATTCAAATGAACCTCACTAACAGAATAATCGCACCAGAGTTTGTTTTAATCAAACCAAACCTGCCAAATGTAAACACAGTCCAAGAATAACCAACAGTGATAGCTTACCGTCATATTTCATATCCTTATTCAACCCCTATAACTGTGTGCAGTCTCCAAAACATAAGGTTACGAGGGTTTCCAGAATTAAACAGAAGCTGTTCTGCAGTTTGGCTTGTTTAATTGCTCTGGCCAATACAGCATTCCAACTCCAAGTCAACGCTCAACTCAGCTCAGCACAGCAAGTGACCACAGTAATTGCGAGCATTAGACGACGGCAGGCACAATTTTGGTGATGTCAACCAAATGACCCCTTCTTTTTCTCTGTTCTTCAAACTTGTAATTGTTTTTCCAGCCAAGGGAAAATAAATAAGAGTTACTGGTAAGTTAAGTCCTCAACTGAACTATTGTGGCCAAGTCCATGTTAAACCAGATGCTGGTGACGTCATGCAATGTTCCATTCTAGAGGCATTTAGAGCTGCACTGGAGGGTGCAGGCAATCGACACACAACCCCCCTTGCCAGTGTACTACTAGATTCTCGGGTTATAGACACAGGGGCATGTTTAAACAATCAAGGAAATTGCCAAGCCCCAAGAGAGAAAGCTTTTCTATTTTAGTTGCGTTCTACTGAAATAATGTCTGTCTACAATAACCCCACCACCCTTTTCCCCTCAGTTTGTTCTGCACCCAGCCTTCAAATTTGGTTTCTGGTCCCTAAGTGATAACACATTTGCCAGTCACCTGGCTACAGCCACAAAGATTTAGAACGTGTCATGGAATATCTGCATGTCTGTGTTTACATACGAGTATCTCGTTGTCGAGTCACAGCTATCTGTGGTTATATTAAAATTCTTCCGATCTGACATTGGCCTTTGTTTTCTCAGTGTAATGAGGCGTAAGTCTGAGCTCTAGATATGTGTGTGTATATATGTTCTGGCAGTTGATTCTGGTGATTTTGGTTGGGATTGTGTCATGTTAAGCGGGCAGAACAGGGTACTCCCTACACCAATTCGGAAGTGCTAGTCGGCTGGAGAAACACATACTTACGGCATGAATGAATGGGCACTGTGGTAGAGTCTGGCTGTTGAGGGATCAGACCGCCTAATGAGGTCAGTTATGTGACTCAGTAGTGTTTTCATTTTTCCCAGAACTGCCTGAAGTGAGATCACCTCTGTTAGTATGTCTTATTTGCTGCTGTTACTCAGTGTACTTGTTAAAATTGGCTTGGTTTGAAATAGATTTAGTTGATGTTACAGCTGATTTTTTTTTTCCAGTAGTCATTTACTTTTATAAAAGCCCATTTAAAGTGCAACAATTGTAAAAACAATCCCCCTGCAGAAATCTGGTGAGGGGGTTAAGCATTTATCTTAAGCACACACAAATGCAAGATTGTGATCTCAGTAATGCTCCAGTCCTACATTGTCTTTCTTGGGGGGAGGGGTCTTTTGTTTTGGAATTACAAATCCTCAACGGTTGAACCCACCATTATTGCACCATCTTGAGCACTAATTTTGACTTTGTAGTGCAGTAAATAATGGTAATAATTGATAAAATATTAACTTTTAAATTAGATGAAAAAACAGGCAATTTAAAGCCCTGTTCTTCTGCAATAAATGCAAAAATTGCAGTCCTGAGACCTTTTTGAAAGTGAAATTTAGCATGCAATGAAGTAACTTGAAGCACAAAATCAAACTAAGATTTGTTTAATTAACTTTTATTTAGGTATATATAATAGTAGTTTTCCGTAATCATTTGCATGACTGTACTCATCTTAGAATAAAGCCTTAACAGGCACAAGGACTATGAAAAAAAAATCTTCTGCTATCTTAGGCCTTTAATAAATTGCAGGTTTATACACACAAAAAAAATCAGCTCTATTTTGCCACCTAGGCTATTACCACCTGCAAAAGCAACATTTTGTGACATTTTATTCAAGCTTACCAGATGGGAAATTACACCATGCAGACAGTACCTTTTTTATAGGATGCTATTAGCAAGTACAATTCATTCTTAGTTCATTCCCCAGTATGATTTACCCACCTGATGTATGTTGACCCTCCAGAGCCAACCAAAAAAGTGTGAAAGGCCATGTTATTGTAGACTGAGAGTTTTCTTAAACACACTCCGTCTCCAGAGCCCCAAGCATTACTTGGAAGATGAGAGGGCCCCAGAGAAAACAAAATGTGTTCTCTAGTTTCCCGGGCATATAGTTGAGAAAGTAGTTTCTTTAAGGGGGAGTCTTTCACTTTTTCTTTGACTCTGACTCTCCTACTGAAACGTGAGTGTTCTGTGTAGTAGAAGTTCTGAGTGTATTACGGTGGCCTTCCAGTGCAGTGTGAGAGTTTACATAGACAGCCCTGACTGTGTGCAAGGAACACTTTTAAAGCACCACTCTGAGAAAAGAAACAGCTTGCCTGTCTGAAGCAGCATTCCTCTGGACCTCAGCAGTTCACACTGATCTGTCAAACACTGTCTCCTCAGGTCGGCCCAGACTATGTGGTACATTCAAAATAGCCATCTTTTAAAAGTCCAAACTGCTTTTTTCACAATTTTTTGCTTCAGCTCTAAAAACAGTGTTCCTATATCAAGGGGCGAACAATTAAATTCTTCAGATTGTTGGACACTGACCTCTCTGTCTACACTGAATGTCTGCTTGCATTACTTTAAGCATCTGTAGACTCCATTAACACACATTAATGCCCTACAGGGTGCACACTCCCATAATATGGTTCCTCTGGTTTTGTAATTATTTCTGTTTTACATGTAGTCTACATGAATCAAAGAAAATGCAGCTTGATATAGTGTTTTTTTTTCACAGCTGCTTAACACTATTACATGCTGTGCGGTGGCTTGGTTTCTGTCTTTGAGAAGATACTTTAGAACCACTAATCATGTCTTCCTCTCAGTTCATGTGAAGCTGACTTTTACTATATGGCAGAGATTAAAGACTCATCAAGAGATATTAATCATGTTTTACCATTTCAAAAATTGGCTTTTGAGAAAAAAATATGAGAAACAGCACATCTTATTATCTCATAAGTTAGAAATCATATTTGGGGATGTGAAACCCCTGACAATAGAAGTGTGGTCACATTACAAACATGGGCAAAAAAGATAAATTGTCTAGTGCCAATAGTTTAGTAATGTATGAAGCATAGTTCACACAGAGGTCACTTTCAAACCAAGCAGCTTTCAACTGCGTACAGTGGCATGACCAATGCAAAATATGCATGGGGACATATTCCACTCTCAAGAAAAATTGCCACCACACAGATTTCCATTCAAATGACTCAATTTCGACTGTGAAAATTTGCCAAATAACAGTAAATGTGACCATACTTCAAGTATTATATTTGAAACTCCCCATTAATGATGCTTTTCTAAGTGATCAAACTTTTACCTGACTAGTAAGTAACCATCCAGAACCACTGAGAAATGCCCTATGTACCAGAACCAAGCATCAACACCCTATTAGCAACTAGAAGACCCTAGCAATCACCTATCAACCCCCAAAAAACCAACCAGAACAACTTTGCAACCACATATCAATGCAACAACTTATCTGCAACAGCAGGAGAAATGCCATAAGACATAAAACAAATCTTCTTGGCAAATCCTGTATTTGAGCTGAGTGGAATGTCTAAGTCAGCTGCTGATCTTCACATCATTGCAGACGGTGCCGTTCGACCATCACAGCAGGAGTTGTGCATCATCACATACTTGTATGTATATTTGTAGCCATATCAACTGATTCTCTCTTAGTTTGGTAGCCTGGATCCAGCCCTCAATCTCTCATACTCTAGCCAAAGGAAGATAGTGGCTAGAGTAAGGTTTACAGTTTTTTGCTGTTATCTTAAGGGCTCAAGCGAAGGTTAGGTCAATTGTGGGTCAAAGCAATTGGTGTTTATTTGTTGGCCTTAGGGGAAGACTACAGAGAGAGAATGTAGCATCCAGCCCCCGATTGCCCACACTCATCCATTACGCAAGTGTTTCAAGACATGCTGGGATACAGCCTCCAAATTCTGCAAAATAACAAAATAAATCAGCTTCTTTTTAGTGTGGCTTTTTAGATTTGTATAGCCACAATGGAATAGAGTCAGATGGATATTGTGTTGTGATTGATTATACACTTAAATGGATTAGTGTGAAACTTTATTATAAGTACAAGGAGAAAATATTGAAAGATGCATTCCGGCTGCAGAAACACCAGTCCCGAAGGTTTAATACATTCTAGATTGGCAAAGAATGGTGTATATGTGAACGAAAAAAAACATTGGCATGTTCTAGAAATAATGACATTTGGATGTTGATTCTGACCAAGAAACATCTTGTTTAAACATGCAACCATTGATTTATCTGTGATTTAGCCTACAGATCCCAGAGGAAAATGGAAAAGGTTGCTCTCTCAAAGCTTTAAAAAATAGATCTTAGTTATGTTTCTTTCAAGTATCAATATTGTCTAAGATAATTCTCCTAAAACCCCATAAGAGAAATAAAACAGATACAAATTAGACACTTTTTGGGATACAGTAAGAATATGGAGCTAAAAAACATTATGTGACTATCATAGCCAAGATTATTTGGTCTCGCAAGAATTTGATAAGAAATGTTAAAATCTTTTGATAGAAAACTTGGAATTTGACAAATCTGAGAACATCTTTTCTGAAACTCCTAGGGGAGATGCGTTTTGAGTTTACTGGGGTCTTGAGCAAGTCACCATTCGATCACTATTTTTGACCCTGTACCACAAAACCAGTCTTAAGTCGCTGAGGTATATTTGTAGCAATAGCCAAAAATACATTGTATGGGTCAAAATTATAGATTTTTCTTTTATGCCAAAAATCATTAGGATATTAAGTAAAGATCATGTTCCATGAAGATATTTTGTAAATGTCCTACTATAAATATATTAAAACTGAATTTTTATGCATTGCTAAGAACTTCATTTGGACAACTTTAAAGGCGATTTTCTCAATGTTTAGATTTTTTTGCACCCTCATATTCCAGATGTTCAAATAATTGTATCTCGGCCAAATATTGTCCTATCCTAACAAACCATACAGCAATGGGAAGCTTATACATTCAGCTTTCAGAAGATGTATAAATCTAAATTTCGAAAAATTGACCCTTATGACTGGTTTTGTGGTCCAGGATCACATTTAATCTCGCTGTTAGAGAAACAACTGAGATGAAGAGATTTTTTCTTGCTCATGGGATTTTACAATGATTAAAGACCCTTCAGATTTTCTTTAACATGAACTGTGACGTAACCACTGAACAAGAACTAGAGGAAGCCTTGCAGATATCACATTTCAGAGTAGCGGTCCAGCAACTTCATTGTATGGATTTCCTCAGCTGTTATTTTAAACCCAACCTGCTCACAGAAAGGGGCTTTCTCAGACAACAAGGCTTAATGAAATCTGGGCGTTTATAGAATGCCGTGTGCACATGGCGTGACCGGCATGAGTCTCTAGCGGCCTTCCGTTGGATATAACATTACCATCCAGATGTTTTACAGCATGTTATAGAACAGCATATAGCTTACATGAGAGGAACCAGGCCTTTCTGTCTGGAACGTAGACAGAAATCAGATGGATCACAATGAAACACAATAGTTCCAAAGTCTCCAAGGTTTTCAGGCTTTTCTTAAGAAGTCCTCACCCATTGTAATGTGTTCATCAGAATTATGATTCATATTCTAGCCCTTTTCTTATACCTTGTCTCATACTGTATATATGCTTCCATGGAAGAGTTGTTTCTAAATTTTGTGTGCTGACTGTGAAGGTAATTCATCAGTCAGAAGGAGCTGGACCCCTGGTCAGCGCTGATAGCCTTGTGGGCAACATGCCGATCAGAGCCGGCGCCAGCGCAGCACTGATGATGGGGCGGCTGAGGTGATGAAAGGGGGCGATGACATAGCACAAAGTAAAAGTAAAAAAAAAAAAAAAACATATGTGGCCCATTCACGTATTTGTCGGACCATAAACAAACCTGCCCACTACTACTACAACTATTAGAATGCAGGGTTCATTCTGGACGCGAGACAGGTCAGTGGAAGTTTTTTTTTTTTAAGTGCAAGGTCTAGAGACGTGTTTTAGAAGCTGAATTTCTTTGAACTTGAGCGCCGTGTTTTAGAATGATGTATTATGTATTATGATGATATTATGATGAATTATGCGTGAGAAGCAGCTATAAAGACCTGAGACGAGAGCGCAGCATTCGAGACGTTGGGTAGCGCATTTACATTGAAATACAATGGAAAAGTACAGCAGTGGAATGAAAAAATGTGTTCTGAGTGAATGACCCTTCTAAAAGCTACTTAGCAAATACAGATGGCAGAATATTGAATAAAACTAAATCGCACAGCCACCAAATTCGAAAATCTGACATCCAGGAAATAAATATGTCTTAGGCAGCAGTTTTACCACAAATACAGACAAGTGATACCACCACAACCACCAGAAATACTTAATTGTGTCTGCTTTACAATGAAACACAAGCTCATTGCGAC
>NW_015505277.1:1810761-1822849 GCF_001515645.1 Sinocyclocheilus grahami | reverse complement strand
ACAAACCTGCCCGCTACTGCTTCAACTATTAGAATACAGGGTTCACACAGATAGTGTTTTGGTCGCGAGACAGGTCAGTGGAAGTTTTTAGTTTTTTTTCAAGTGCAAGGTCTAGAGACGTGTTTTAGAAGCTGAATTTCTTTGAACTTGAGCGCCGTGTTTTAGAATGATGTATTATGTATTATGATGATATTATGATGAATTATGCGTGAGAAGCAGCTATAAAGACCTGAGACGAGAGCGCAGCATTCGAGACGTTGGGTAGCGCATTTACATTGAAATACAATGGAAAAGTACAGCAGTGGAATGAAAAAATGTGTTCTGAGTGAATGACCCTTCTAAAAGCTACTTAGCAAATACAGATGGCAGAATATTGAATAAAACTAAATCGCACAGCCACCAAATTCGAAAATCTGACATCCAGGAAATAAATATGTCTTAGGCAGCAGTTTTACCACAAATACAGACAAGTGATACCACCCCAACCACCAGAAATACTTAATTGTGTCTGCTTTACAATGAAACACAAGCTCATTGCGACTGATTCTCTGACATAATACATTCATTGCGACCCATTTAACAGATGCATCATTTTCAGTTAGAACAACTTGAACAGCAACAAACAATTACAATACAGCAAAATATTTAACTAACTATGATCATCTAGCTCTCTATTAAACATGAAAAAAAATATTTAATCATAGCTTATGATTAAATATTAATCATAAGCTATCCATTCCAAACTCCCTGAAAACTAATCATTCCAAACTCCCTGAAAACTGCAGTTGTTAAACCCCTTCTGAAAAAGAGAAATCTTGATAACACCATATTGAGCAACTATAGACCAATATCAAATCTTCCTTTTATAGGAAAGATTATTGAAAAGGTAGTCTTTAATCAGCTGAACAAATACTTAAACTCAAATGGATACCTACTCAGTAGTGCTGCTTTCTTAGTTGCACCGCTTGCGCGGGAATTTGTGTCAGAGATGTAACAATTAAAATGTGACTTTAGGAAATGAAATGCCCTAAATTGTTGCTATAGAAGCAACATATTAATGCTAGAAAGCCTATGCATTTGGCAACTATTTTTAAAAAAATAAACCATTATATTTCAATAATAATTCAAATCTATTTTCACCCCCCCATGGTGCCAGCCCTGGTAACGATGTATAGAACCTTTGTGCTTTGGGCATCCCGAGTTCGAGTCCCGGCTCGTGGACCTTTCTCGATCCTGTCCCCCTATCTCTCTTCCACTTCGCTTACTGTCTAGCTACTGTCCTATCAAAATAAAGGCATAAAATGCCACAAATAGATCTTTAAAAAAGTATATGGAGGCTGCCATATCTTTTAAGTCATTTTTGAGTTTTTTTTAAGCCGATCATTTGAGTTATAATGCCATGTGATTGATCATAGTGCAAACGCATGTCTATTTAATGCTGATAAGACCTTAGAGCCACATGATTCAAGCCAAAGGCAACATGAACTATGGAAAAAAATCCCTAAAATTGTTTGGTAAGGTGAAGAAAAAACCCTGGGACAGAATGTTGCACAGTCATTCAAGTGTTGATGTTCCAACTTCAATAAATGGGCTGGTTTAAATCTCTAACTCTGAAATTTTCACATGGGCTCCAAAATACAGTATTTTCAGTAAGCTATTTTCTTTAAGCGTGACAATCTTTGGATTTTTTAAGCTAGTGTAAACACGAAGTTGCGGTCGAGTTTACTTCAGTATTCTGATGTATTTCCAAGTGAAACAGAATACTGACTGAGAAGAAATAGAGGGCAGGGCTTGATTTTTGCACACCTCCTCACTATCTCTTGCTCACACGGAGTGACAGTTGGACAGAAGGGTAAGGATGTTAACAAACAATACAGTTTTTTTTGTATTGTTTGTTAACATGATATATCCATGCTTGGCTCAGCACATACTAGCACTTTATTCTGAAATGGTTCAGTTGAGCCATTTAATGAGGTGAGAAATCCTGTTGCCCCTGGCATAACTCCCCGTTTTATTGCTGAATGTGTAATAATGTGTTCCATTCCAAAATGAATGATGCAAAGACTCTGACCTTCCCATTCAACCCAATTCCCACCAGAGATATTTAGAAACCTTCCCACGTTGTTCCTACTGTAGAGAAAACATTTCAAGTTTCCGTGTTTACTTTTTGAGTGGTAAAATAGTTTATTCTAACCCAGTTTAGTGTGCAAAGATCACCTGACTCACCTGAACCGTAAATATCATGTGACTAATCACTCTGATGCCTCTGTAAATGTCTTTTAAATGTAGATCAAAGCATTTTTCTGAAGGCCATCACATGCAAAAACAATTCAGGATTTATTCTACATGCTTGCCATTTGTTTGCAATCTTACAGTTGTATAACATACACTGTGTTAGAGTGTTACAGATGACGAACATGCATCCTGTTTTTTTTTTTTTACCTCAAGTTTGCTTAAGATTTCTCTGGGGCTGTTTTCCGAACCCTAGAGATGACGGACGATTGAAGTTACCCAGCCCTTCACACCCCAGTCTGGAATGTATTTTCACACACTGCTCTACTAGAGGGTCTGTACCTGCTCACTGGCACGTCCAGCGGAAATGTAGCGGGCGCTTGCGAAACTAAGACACTCTTCTGATCACTAACCATCAGCACCACTTTTACCGCCATCATATGTAACACCACTACTCATTATAGAACATGTCCTGCCAAAACCATTTCAAATCATGGTGATTTTAACTTTACTGTGCATTTATTCTCACAAGAGGAAGGGATGAACTTTGGGAATCAGTTTTGTGAGTGTTGACATAGGTTTGAGGTTTGGTTTGGAGTAACAAGATACCCTCTACTTCATACTGTAGGCCAAAAGGAACATATATATTTTGGTAAAGAGGCTCTTTAGGGAATGGCAGAGTTTTGGACAACTTTTAACTTAAAAAAATCCTAGATATCTTAAGGTTTTTGAGGAATACAGTCTAGGAATAGTAGTGTTTCTACACTTCCACCCTCCACACTTAGAAAAAGGTCATGCTATTTTACTTTGCTAGACGTTCCATCTTTTTTTTCTAACATACACTTTTTATTTCTAAATTTTCTTGTCACCAGAAAAACTGCTTGTGCTTACTGTTGCAACACAGGAGACTGATGGCTTCCACCGCTTCATGCAGTCAGCAAACTACTTCAAATTCAATGTGAAGGTAAGGTCACACACAGTGTTGGGGAAAGTTACTTTTAAAAGTAATGCATTACAATATTGCGTTACTCCCTAAAAAAGTAAATAATTACATTATACTTAGTTACTTTTTATGGAAAGTAATGTGTTACATTACTTTTGCGTTACTTTTTAAATATGAGCAAGGCTTGATTGTTTTTAATATAATAAGTTCTATTTATAGCAAATTTAGCCCTTTCACACCAAAAAGTGTAATGAAGAAACCTCAGCCTGAAGGAAAGTAAATTCACGTCTGTACAGAAGAAAGCACTAGAAGAAACACTCTTCAGCAATAAAAAAAACAATGAAGCACAAATGTTAGTTTATCTAAAGTCATTTTTGCTTATTAGTATGGTTGAACTGGATCATCAAAGGTCAGCAGCAAAGACATTGGTTAATAAAATGGGATTCGATACATTTGTGTTATTTTACATATTTCATTTTTGCAGGTTTGTGTCATATTCTAAATTTGCATTTCGCTGTTTTAATTCATTTTGAGGAATACTAAATCTGTTTTTTTGTGAGTGGGATGAATTAATGCACATTCACATTTAGTCTAGAACTACAGTAACATCATGTTCACACAGCGCAAAAAAAGTAACTCTGATATTTTCTTGTAATTTAAAAAAGTAATGTTACTTTACTAGTTACTTGAAAAAAGTAATCTGATTACGTAACTCACGTTACTTGTAATGCATTACCCCCAACACTGGTCACACACTCTTTCCCCCCACTGCTTCTCACCTGTTAGATGCTTCATTTCTTCAAGCTGATGGTAGTATGTTGATTGAGATGCTGTTTGAACTGATGTATATTGAACACAGGTGCTGGGGATGGGAGAGGAGTGGAAAGGAGGTGATGTGGGTCGATCCATCGGTGGAGGCCAGAAGGTTCGACTACTAAAGGAAGCCATGGAGTCTCTGGCTGACCAAGAGGACTTGGTAATCTTATTTGTGGACAGGTAATGTGCTTGGCAAGGGCCTTTTGGGAAAAAAATGATTTGATTATATTAACTGGTGTTGTGGATTTTTCTTGGGTGCGGCCAATGAAGTGGAGAAGCAGAGTTCCAGATGTCAAAATAAGACTTTATTTAACAAAGAAACAAAGCCGGGAAGACAGTCACAGCATTCCAAATCATTCCAAAGTCTTTGTTTGTCAGCTCATATTATATACCCTTTGTTCTCTCCAAATTTGGTCATTTTCTGTTTTTTCTTTGTTCCGGTTATTTTTTATTGGTTATAGATACCTGATTTGCCACAATTGTTTCCAACCCTTTTGGCCTTGTTTTTTAATGGTGGAATGTGGTCCGATCGGCCATTTTTTAAAAAAGCTTTTATTTCATTGGTTGGTAGTGGTCACATGAGGAGGTGTGCGTCAAATCCATCCACCTGGTCCTGATAATATTAGATTATTTCAAGTTCATGTTTACTGTCTAATGAAAGGTCCACTGTCTCATGAAAAAGACCATTATACGTGTTCCTAATAATATTAGATTATTTCAAGTTCACAGGTGTACTGTCTAATGAAAGGTCCACTGTCTAATGAAAAGACCATTATACGTTCATCATTCCCCATCACTACATCCAGAGTTAACATAATTCAGCATATTAATTTATATACTGATTACTTTCATTTTCACATAACGTTCAATAAAATTACACAATACTGGCCATAAAGCTGGTGTCTTTTAATAGTTTGATGGGTTTATAGAGGTTTTAGAAACTTTTCAGATGGTTAGGCTGTCAGAGTCCAACCATATGTAATTTATTAAAATTACATCATGAATCACATTTTTTTCAGGATGCTTAGCCAAGACTTCAGGTCCCACTTTATATTAGGGGGCCTTTACTATGTGATACAATGCACTTATTGTGTACATATATGTTTTTTACATTGTACTTATATATTTTTAAAATACCTACATGGAATTACATCTGTAATTAATTTCTGTAATTACATTTATAGTTACACTGTTGACCCATACCTTACACCTTAACCCACCCTTAAACCTACCCATACCACCAAACCTGTCCCTAACCTTACCCGGGTCCCACCTCAATAGCAGCAAAAGCATTTTGCAATACAATATGAACACAATAATTACATTGTACATATTTTATGTAATTACATAGTAGTTAAGACTTGTGTGCACAGGTGCTTCACAGACGAGAGGAAACCATGGTGCCTCCCTCACAGTTTACTTCCTCTGATGACATTTATAGTTACTAATGTTACCAGGCATATTAATAGTGTCTGAAATCGAAGACCTAAATGCGTTCGAAATGCCCTGCCCTCACTTCCAGGAGTTCAGTTAAAAATACAAATAGCTGATTAAATAAACTGGACGTGGATTAGCAAACATTGTTTGCATGTCTTAAATGTAAAACAATGGCTGATCGGTTGATCAGTACTTGTGTGCACAGGTGCTTCACAGACGAGAGGAAACCATGGTGCCTCCCTCACAGTTTACTTCCTCTGATGACATTTATAGTTACAAATGTTACCAGGCATATTAATAGTGTCTGAAATCGAAGACCTAAATGCGTTCGAAATGCCCTGCCCTCACTTCCAGGAGTTCAGTTAAAAATAGAAATAGCTGATTAAATAAACTGGACGTGGATTAGCAAACATTGTTTGCATGTCTTAAATGTAAAACAATGGCTGATCGGTTGATCAGACTATTTACTTCTCCTTTTCCCTCTTCAGTTATGACCTCATCTTTGCTGGTGGACCTGAGGAGATTTTCAGAAAGTTCCAGCAGACCAATCGTAAGCTGGTGTTTGCTGCTGAGGGAATCATCTGGCCAGATCCTCGACTGGCAGAGAAGTATCCTTCTGTCCGCAGCGGGAAGCGCTTTCTTAACTCTGGAGGTGCGTAAAAATAGGAAATACCAACTGTATAAAATGTTCTGTTTTGATGTGAAAGTTACTTCATAGTTACATATCAAGGCTTTGCAGGCCCAAAGCCATTGTGTTATTGAGATTTAAACTCATTCAGTTCAGTTCAATTGGATTTCCACAGCTCACATATTGTATCAAAACATTTACATGCACAATCTTACACTGATTATGCATAAAACGCCCCAAAAGGTTTCTAGCTTTCAAGTTTTCTTGAAAGCTAGAAACATTTATGTTCACTTGAATAAAGTGTTTAAGGCATAGGTTTGTGATGAAAGGGTGTGCATGTGCAATAGGCTACAAAAAATACTGATAAATATGACAAATCTGCATTTACATGATGTTTTTAAATTGTCAGGTTTTCACCAGTTTTGATGTGAAATCAAACAGACATTTGCATATAACAGGCCATACACATTTAATTTTACATGTAAACACCTTTTATTTATAAGGTAGCTTATTCATTGTGGTTACATTTTGACTTTAAAACTATACCTGGTTAATTATCATTAGCTTGTTTTTCAATTGCAAATGCATTTTGCGTTTTATAAATGTACTGTAAAGACCGAACCAAACCATTCATGTAAATGAACAAAACGTTTTTAGCTTTTATGCATCATTACCTTACCAACAGTTAAAGACAATTTAGAGCAAGTTAATTAAACAGTTATAATGTATATAACATGCTACCTGAATCTGGTTTAAGGGCATTGGTATGTCAGAATGTGTACAATTAATGTGTACATTTGTTTAGTCTGTAAACTTATTATTTGCTCTTCACCAGTGTTGGGGAGTAGCTAGCTACAAGTAGCGACGCTACTAGCTTAACTACATTTTTCAGTAGCTTTACAGTAGCGACACTACTTTTAAAACAGTGTAGCTTTTCCTGAAGCTAACTACTTCTTCAAGCAAATAGCTGTGTAAGCGCGACCAAACGCTACATTCCGTTTTGCGTTCTGACGAGTCACGAGCCTGTGATGCATTTAAGGAGTGCAGCGTCTTCTTCTGATTAGATCACAAATTAAATTTGTTCATTACCACCATCTGTTGTGATATCATGCATCGCGCGGCTTTACAGTCTTTCCACTGACAAGAGATCGTCTGATGATATTGCAAAGGATGTACAGGAGTGGATATTTCACAGGAATCAACTGTAATTTAAGCAAAACAAAGATTAAAATGCGGTCTACGTCAAAGACTTAAAGCACATACAGGAGGTGATTAATAGCCTTTTTAAACTGATTATTTTTTCTTCTTTATTGCACTCTGTGTTCACGCGCGCAGCTGATGATTGACGTCTCCACTCACAGTCAGTAAATACCGCATGTGCTGTGAGTTTAGCATGCTTAATTTATGACTCCTCCGTATCCCGTTTAAATTGCATACATTTTGTTCTTACATTGGTGTTACGTTTGTAGCAATATACTAATATAACTATAATAACTATTTAACTATACAGTATTTTATTATTGTGTGTATCGAATAGTTTACAAAATCAAATGATTGGGACACTTTTTTGTCATTGAAATGGCTTGGAAAAATTTTCAAATCATCCTGAATTCACCCTACTCTTTGAAATCATTATTGCATTACAGTATGTTGTTTTAAACCCCAAATATTTTACTTATAACTTCATTATATTTTACTTATAACTTCATTATAATTCTTCATTAATAATTATTTAGTTATTTGTAATGTTAATTGTAAAAAAAAAAGAATAATAATAAAAACTATTGAAAGCAGTTTCAATGTAGCTAGCTACTTTTTGACAGTAACTTGTAGTTTAGCTAGCTACTTTTTCAAATTTACGAGTAGCTTGTAGCTGGTCAAGCTACAGATTCAGAGTAGCTTCCCCAACTCTGCTCTTCACAGGTCCTGCATTTGGGAGGTCATTCTTTACGAATTGGACTCAGGCAGCATATCACTGGGATAGGTCATGGCCAGCTGCCATATTAGCTGTATCATCATAGCACAGTTTGCACCAGACGCTTCTGTGTGGGTTTGTTTTGTCTGCTAGGATTTAGAACAATGCAAGCAGGATGATTTTAGAGAGCAAACAGCGGAAATTCATTATCGCTACAATATGATAGAGAAAATGTTTTCTGAGTAAACTGGCAAGCGGCGGTCACTCACCCTGTGGAATTTCCTGAGGGCCACCAGGCATAGTGCACTATTCATTCAGGGGTCTTCATGAATGGCGCTTTCATTTGAGTGTGTACGTGTGCATCCATCCATCTTACCCAGTCTCTCTGTTGAAGAATAGTAATGTCAGCCCCTCTTTTACTCAAAAACCCTGTGGTCATCGCTCGTCTGAACTCTGAAGTCCTGGTCCCATCTATTTTAATCTGGCCAATTACTGCTTTGACTGTGGTGGTCACTTTGTCTTGTGTAGTGTCCTGTCAGGGCGTCGAGTCTATGTCATTAACAGGGCAAGTTTGTTTGTTTTGGACTTTCTGTTCGATAGCCTGTACATTCAAAATTGAAGGTTGGTTTTATCCCTTCGGCTGCTCCGTAGATTGAGGTGGCTACTGTTTTGTTTCAGTTGGACTAGAGATGCCATGTGGATCAGTGTGTTTGTGGAAATAAGAATGACTGCACGGCACGGCCCGTCTCTTTCCGATTATCCCTTGCTTTGCCCAAATTCAAGTTTGTTGACAGTAGTGTTGTTTCGATCGGTGGGAAAAACATTCTGGATTCTAGATTAAAACCACATGTCATAATGCCTTACATCTGGCTTTAGCTATTGCTTTCGAACCTGGGCATTATGTCAAGGGATTTACTTTATTGCACTGTAATAAAACAAGATTCATGTCACCACATCTGAGGTGACCGCCTTCAGACTACGACGATCCAATCATTTAGCGAATTAATTAACATTTGAATCATACTTGCCTGAAAAGATGCCTTGTTTATCTTCTTCTGGCTTTTGGTGGACTGATAATTCTAGATTTCCAATAAAATCATTTGAGATGTGATAGTGTTTCTGAACAGATTGGCACTGTCCAGAATTCCTACTACAGCCTTTGGAAACAGTGTTGAAGATGGTTTTTAGATCAGCCTATTAATGTAGGCTATAGGAAAAGGTTATTAGGAGTTAAAAACGTAATAGTCTAGGGTGGTAACCTAACATAGCTCCTAATTCCTGCCAAATGATGGTATCTAGGGCTCCAAGACCTACAATTTTCATCTGTGATCAGAGCTTCAGGAAAATGATGAGGAATCCGTACGCAGGTTGCTACAGAAACACAGAGAGCCAGCACATAGCCGAGGTCCTATACTGATTACAGTCCTCTATCTTGTAGAAAGTCTATGTCATCTGAGGTTAGACATGGCCACACAACACTTGTTGCTTGTCGGTCAGATACTTCTGCCAGACTTCTCTCACTGTTTTGAGGGTTTGAGGAACCACACCAGAACTGGAAGTGAGATTTAACCTTCTTAGAGGAGACGTAACTGAAATTGGAACTATTGTATCCAGACATACCATAATGTCAATGCTTCACACATTATTTTGCATCCTATAATTTCTTTTACAACACACAGCCTGTAAAAAAACACATTGTGATGTCTTTCACAGGCCTTATCGGGTATGCTCCATACATTCAGAGGATTGTGAACAAGTGGGACCTTCATGATAATGATGATGATCAGCTATTCTACACAAAGATCTACGTGGATCCACTTCAGAGGGTCAGTGAAAAAACCCAAACCCAAAAATGAAAATTCTGTCATCATTTACTCACTCTCAAGTTGTTCCATACCTGTATGAGTGTCTTTCTTCTGTTGAGCACAAAATAAGATAATCTGAAGAATGGAGAATAATTTATTTTGTGCTCAACAGAAAAAGGAAACTCGTACAGGTTTGGAACAAGTGAAGATGAGTAAATGATGACATCATTTTCATTTTTGGGTGAATTATCCCCTTAAGGCACTCTGTGAGAATATAAAATGTGCTTGTAACTTGACCACATGCACTTATAAAACGCCTACAAATGTATCATACCACTCAAACAAAGCAAACAAACTGGTTAAAAATACACAACTATAAACAGTTTACACAAAGGTCACACGGTCACTTTTACACAAACTCCACTGTGTTCTTTTCTTTATTTTAGGAAATACTTAATATGACCTTGGACCACAAGTGTGAGATTTTCCAGAATTTGAATGGAGCCATGGGTGAGTCAATCCAAGATGGTGTATAAAACTTGCTAAAAAAAAACAATTTATTTTTGCATCATGCATAGCTGATTAACAAAAGGGATGTCAAAGTTTGATTTAGATTTTGCATCGTAACAATTTTGGTTTTGGCATCACTAATACTACTGCTCATATAGGGATTTGAATAAATCCATAAATGTAACTCATCTCCTTTTGTGCTACAGACTCGAGTAACATCTCTAATCATGTGGCCTATAGTTGAGAAGAGGTCTAGTCTCAGGGCCCAGGCATAAACTTTTTGCCTGCTGAACAATTAAACACTCAAAAGAATTAGACAGATGTACTGAATCTAAGAATGCACAAATCTATTTTTGAATTTAGATGAAGTTCTCCTAAAGTTTGGAACGGAGCGAGTGCGAGTGAGAAACACAGTCTACAACAGTCTGCCAGCCATTATCCATGGAAATGTGAACACCAAGGTAAATATCTTCTTTCTCTTCATGTCAGTAAAAAATGGGGACAGTGTAAAAAAAGTTGACCTGAATCAAAATAATGGCCATTTTCTGTGCACTTCTATTAGGACACCTTTTAATAGATATTGAGGTCCTGGGCATGCTATGAATGTAGGTTTAATGGGGGTTTCAGTTGAATGTAGGTTCAACTGTGGCACTCAGTGGATTGATCCAAATAAATGTATGTCTGATCATTGTCACAGATATTGTAGGTAAAACAAATGTTTGTCAGTAGTAGAACGTAAATATTTGTACGTCTAAATTGTCTGTGCATTCAAAGTCGTACATTCTGCAGTTTATTCAGTTTAACCTTCTACCTTCCCTCATGTTGCGCAAAACTGATAGTATTTTCCATTAGAACACAACATGAGTTACTATTGAAATTATGTCCCAGACTGTAGTTTGTGATTAAATACTAGACAGTACTTCAGCCAAAAATCTTGCACTCATTGCCCAGCTGTCTTTGTTAAGCTGTAAAGTTTGAGATTTTAGCAGGATGTCTGGGTGATAATGTAATCTCAGACCCATAGCTTTTCCTTCTGCACCTCAGTGACAGATTAAACAAACACAGCACTGTGTGGAGTCATCTTCTCCGAATACGCAACCATCTGTGCTGTTTCTAATGAATAATCATCCACCCAGAGCTCACCCTTATGCTCTATGATTCATTCAAGCTGCCTTGTGTCAATCCCGAAGGATTTCTCTGATCTCCAGGGTCTTTAACATGCCCTGGGGAATACAGATGTTCTCGTAAATACTCAAAAAAGGTCCAATAAAAGTAACAAGGCTCGATGCACAGTAGTAGTTTATGACCAGAATGCAAAGCCAGCAGATTGGTTTATGGCTTCTCTTCATTTGGAATCAGTGAACAACTCCTGTTTTCTGTCAGTAATGTTTAACCAATTGACCTCACAGCACTTGAGGTCATGACCTGCGTCTCTAAGGTGTTGTCAGTCTTAGCAGCCACCTATAAATGTTAAATTATCTAAAACTATCTAACATGGATGAACATGGGATGAATTAGAAAGACAGCATCTGGATACCATCTGTAATGTGGTTGAGGCTGGATTGAATTGAAGATCCCCTCCTTTCTATTACAGTCTAACTTCCTGTAATCGAAAGCAGCATGACAAAAGAGTGCACAGCTGTCCTGCCAAAATCTGTGTCCAACAGCCAGTGAACAAATTATCAAGGAATACAGACTTGTCTTCCAGGAATCAAAAACTCAAAGCTGGTTTCCTTCGGCCAAGTACAGGCAAATTAAGGTGCAATATCCCTTCAAAATCAGAATCCATAAACACACACATA
>NW_015505277.1:1805384-1810749 GCF_001515645.1 Sinocyclocheilus grahami | reverse complement strand
TATATATATATATATATATATATATATATATATATATATACATGAAGACTTTTTTGGAAAGAAGTGCTAAATTATTAAATGTTGTCATTGTATCTTGCCAGAGTCCCTTAGTTCTAATGTTCATGACAGTAGATTTCTCTTTCTGTATGACAAATATACTGTAAAGGTAAATGTTTGTTGGTGTAAATAATATTTGATGTGGTGTCCCATGGGCTTCACAGAAGGTGGGTTGCTGTAAAATGCACAACTTTATTGCATCAATCAAAGTAAATATTTAAGATTTACTTTTTCAGCAAAATTTGAGACAACCTGTTTATTTGTTTCAGTGTCCTGATCTAAGATAAAACATAGTTGTTTCCCATAAGCCAACATGCTTTTGCAAGAACAACAACATCATTCCCTTCGAAACAGTTCATCTGCTTGGTCTGTCACACTATTTAAATACAAAATGAACATCAATGCAAAATGTTCCTCACTGCGACGCTATCCTGTAAATTCCCAATTGAGAATTATTTGATGCATGTTGTGTTATACATCTAAAGTAACAGATCAGCAATAATTATAGTTCGAGTTACTGTAGGTCATGAAAATTTGACTGCAGGATTCATTTTTTGGTTTGTTGTCCTGACCAAAATTGGATTTAACTACTAAAAGCTAGGATGGAGTATGGGTGTACATTTCCTATCTTGGATCATAAATCATCTCGACCTTGTATAATAAATATTTTAAAGGTTATTTTTAATGCTTTTTATTATTATTATTATTATTATTTAATAGTATTATATAAATAAATAAATACCTAAAATTTATTTTTTTCTCTCCCACAGATATACTTCAATTACTTGGCCAACTACATCCCCAATGTGTGGAACTATGAGCAAGGCTGTACCATCTGTGACCAAGACATGGTGAATTTGTCTCAGCTTAAAGTGAGTCATCCAATGAAAGCCACAGTAGCTGTTTTTGTTCCTTTTTCTCCCAGCACCAGAAAGTTATATCTTAAAATCGCCATTTAAAACAATGAAACATTTCCAGCTCTATTAATACATGTCTGTATATGTTGAGTGAACAACTACCTTTTCCTAGTTTTACACATTCCTTAAATTATAAATGCCCATGAGGAGCCACTTGAGGAAGAGGAAGTTGTGCACTGCTGTGGTGCAGGAAATGGCTTTTGGGTTTAGGACAGTTTCACTTACTGGGGTGTTGCTGTCAACCAGACCTCTCTTTTGCGGGCGGCTCAATGTGGGGTTTTATCCACGGGGTAACTTCAAGTGGTTGTCCTGAAAATTTGCCGTAGGGTTCAGCTAAGGTTGGCAAAAAAGGCTTTGAGTTCTTTCCAATAAGCCTGAGTTACAGATGTGGAAATAACACATTTCTTGCTTGTAGTATTTGCCAGAGCAAAATTCAGGTCGTAAGCTGACCTGATAATACTGACACATTTATCAGCATTTGTTAACAGACTGCTAAGGTTTTCTGAGAGGTTTCTAGAATGTTATGAAGTTGCGATGAAATGCAGCAACATATCTCTTCTTTCATATCAAGAATGAATACAACAGGATGATATAATGCATTGTCATTTAATGTCGACATGTTTAGGTTGGTAGCTTGGTGGCATTGCTAGGTGTTTTTTTAGGTTGATCTGGGTAGGTGTTCAATGGCCCAAGTCAAAAGATCCCAAATCTCTATGGTAATGGACTTAGACCATCTGTCACAAATCTGTAGAATTTTCTGAGATTATCTATCCATAGCACAAACAGTGCAGTGTCAAAAGCATTGTGAGATAAGCTGATCGTAGAGACCATTGGACACAATGGCTCTACCATCTACTTAGGCTTATGATGCTTTTGGGAAGTGCAGCCCAGGATAGTAAGAACATTCCAAAACAGTGTTTACTAGGAATAAGAATGAGTTGAAACAATCGGTAATACAGATTAAGGAACACTGTTCAGTATTAACTATTTGCTTATTAGCATTCATATTACTAGCATTTTGGCTACTACTTACAAAGCACATATTAATGCATGACCATATTCCAGATCCAGATTCCAGATAAATATAACGACTACAACAACTACCTTAATTACTATCAATAAGCAACAATTAGGAGGTTATTTAGGGAAAACTCTTAGTTAATAGTGAATATGTGTTCCTACTTCCTAATCAAAAGTGTTACCAAACAATGCGATTGAGACAGTAGAGTAGTATAACTTTATTTTTTTCTTTGTCTGGTCTGGAAAAAGTACACTATATCTTACATTAAAGAACAAATGGCAGGATAACTTTTTCTTTTCAGTCATTGGTAGAACCTCAGATGACAGGTTAAGCGAAACAAAAAGCCTTTTTTAACACATCAGACACATTTGGTTTATTTCTAGGAAGCACTGGAAATGGTGATGAGACGAAGCCCAGAGTCTGTTGTTTGTCAAGACGAGGGAGTGGCTGGGTCGTACCACTCTCATCTGCTCAGTGGTTTTGGGTTTGTTCTTGAAGAAGGGACAAGGTTTTAAAATCTCACACTGCATATACTGAGATTGAAAGGGCCCCGTTAAAGGAAACTGTACCGGTCTAGACTCCGCAGAATCCTCTGAGTCTCCTGTTTAGTCCCTGCTCTTCTGTCGGTAACAATTTAAAGACTTCTGGCTCGATTCTAGGACACTCCCTTCAGAAACCCAGAGCCAAGGTCGGAACTGGGAAATTACATGGTGCCACTCAGTTCCCGTTTCATCTAGTGAGCTGTGTAGACTGGTCAAGAACCACAAAAGCAGTGGTGACAGATCTATATAACCTTAAGCTCAATGTCTTGGGAAAGAAGCTTTAACTTTCCAGACCTCCAGCAGCGCTTCTTGCGATGTAAAAAATAAGGCTGGATGGTATATTATTTTGCTATACCATTTTAACCATGGTAGATATATTCGTTATCCTATATTCCCATTATTCACATGTGAGAGAGGAAAAATAATGTGAAAATACAGAGCGAAAATACAAACAAGTCAAGACAAGGAAACCCTTGATAATAAGGGGTGTTACAGAATGTCACATTTGTGGTATATTAACTATTTTACTAGTTCAATGTTACAGTTCGTATATATTGTTCATCCATTCAGAATTAATAGCTTTATAATATTTGTTTGACTCTTTTGAGTTTTTGGTTTTTCATTTTAGTGTTACATAACGTGACACTGTTTTTGCTGGACAAATAATTAAATTAGATTAAGTATCTTTCATTTATCAAATTAATTCACTGCATTATTAAATTTTTTTTTTTTTAATAATCACTACTACAGGGTTATTAAGTATGCCTCTGTGTATTAGTCCTGTGATGGACTAGCCATCCATCCAGGGTGTTTCCTTGCCTTCGGCCCTAGACACTGGGATGGGATCCAGCAACCCCACAACCCTACAGAGTTGCTAAAATATAAATCATATTTTGTTGAGTTCCCAGCAAAATATTTATATTGCGATACACAGTTACTGCGCAATAAAAAGTTTTTTTTGGGGGGGGGGTTACATCACCCACCCTTAGTGAAAACATTGTGAATAACTCAAATGCATGAAAAAGTTGTAATGTTTGACCAGACTTTTCTCTCTATCTAAACAGGAATTTCCACAAGTGACTGTTGGTATATACATTGAGCAGCCGACTCCATTCCTGCCAGAGTTCCTCGAGAGGTTCCTGAGTCAAGATTATCCCAAAGATAAACTGAATGTCTTTGTTCATAACAGTGTGAGTGTTTGGCTGACAAAGCAATGAGAACCATTTGACCTTTTGGATTTTAGCATCTGCCTTTGACCGTGCTTGTTCCACGACTTGTTCTTCAGGAGGTTTACCATGAGAAGCACATACAGAAGTTTTGGGAAGAGAACAAGGATGTATTCCGCAGTTTTAAAGTTGTTGGCCCCGAGGAGAACTTGACTCAAGGAGAAGCAAGGAACATGGGAATGTAAGCGTCCCTTTAATTTCAGAGTAACTCTCGAAAATATGCAAATAATGAAGTAAATTACAATGCAAATCTGAGCAATTCAAGCTCTAACTCCTGATCAAAGATAAACGCAAACCCTTGCCACATGTCAGCAAACTTTTCAGCTCATTACAAATAAAAACACATAGACAACATCCGACTCACCACAAAGCAGTAAATCTGCCCCTCCGATAGCAATGTACCAAGAAAATACAGAAGAAGCTCCTCTGAACCCTTCTATTTGGTCTTAGTTTAGCACTCCCCAAAACACTGCTGTCTCCAAGATTCCCATCCCAGGTCCAAGCTAAGCTGCTTGTACATGCCTGCTTTAATACACTTACCATAAAAGTTATCACAACATCAAACCAAGTGACATCTGTAAACAAATGCTGCTAGATATGCTCATTTGACTTTTCTGAGCTATTTTTACAAATACCTTTAACTAGCAGATTCTAATAGTAATTGTTGCTGCTTGTTTAAGTGTTATTATTACTATTGTTCATAATTAGAGTTAGTAACTCCACATATTAAACTTCAGTACGTGACTTGTTGAATTGGTGATGAGTTTTGCATAGACAAGTTTAAATAACTGACATCCATAAGCTTTTGGTGGATGTATTGTGTCATATACTATCACATATTTTAGGGCTACTCTACAGGTTGTCCAGTAGACACATACATTCTCTTAGCTCGTCCTGGCTCTGTTTTCTTACTGCATGTCTGTGTTTGGCATCAGTGGCTGTTGACATGGTGATATCACTCAAGTTGTTTGTCTTAATTACTAGGTCCAAAAAAATGCTGGTTTGATAAGATTTCAGAGCATACAGAAGATGTTTGTTTCCTGACATTGTGCTTCAGAGCAGAGCGTTCTAAGAAAATGTAACAAATATTCAAAGAATGATACTCAGAGGAACGTCTCTGGTTACTTATGTAACCATGGTTCCCTGAGTAGGGAACGAGACACTGCGTCCTTGAGGGGTCGCTATGGGGAGCGCCTTGTCGTGACCCATGTCTGAAGCATACATTGAAAAAACACCAACTCGCTGGCCGGCGACAGCCATGATGTCACTACCGGTGCGACTATATAAATAGGCGCCGGGAGCACACATCATTCACTTCTTCGTCTGAAGCTTGCGTCCGCAGCATGGCAAGAAACCTAGAGGACACAGTGTCTCGTTCCCTACTCAGGGAACTATGGTTACATAAGTAAACATATTTCGACGAGTGAAATAAACACTGCAAGTCGAGCACCCGGTTCTGAACTCAGCAAAGGGGGTGCCCATCGAGGACCTACCCTAGAAAGGAACAGAAACACACAGGTCCCGGGAAACACTGCAAAGAAACTAGCAGAAGGGTTATACACACAACCACCAGCTCATTAGATAGACACACATACTGTATAT
>NW_015505277.1:1788671-1804834 GCF_001515645.1 Sinocyclocheilus grahami | reverse complement strand
GCTTCACGGCAAGTAAAGCCTCGCCGTGGCGTGATCCATAATTTCCAGAAGCTCATCATATGCAGGGCAGGAGGATTGAGAAGGCTCAGCCTCAGCTTCTTTGCCCTCCTCAGCTATTTCCTGTTTGTGCTGGGCTGATCTCAGCAGAGCAATGGCCCCTGAATCAGACAATGTTAATGAAATAACATCATCCTCCAGTGGCTCACTCCCGTGCACAGTCGACGATCGTGAAAGGGAAAACCCCCTTCAAACTCATCGGCCAGATCCACCTGCGATCCCCACGAGCTCATTCCCTTCCGTACCTCAGCAGCGGCGGGTCCTGAATCGCAGGAAGCAGATGGCTGCCCCTCTTTCCTCGAAAAGAGAGACAAACGAGAGCGGAGCTTTTTCCCTTGGAAAAAACGCTCGCAGTGCACGCCGATTGCCCCCTCGGAGACATCGCGTGCGTGCTCTTTGCCCAAACAAACAACGCATAGATTGTGTGTGTCATCAGATGTTAAACAATGTCAACACGGATGCACACATCCTTAAATGCTTTGCTAGTGCTCGCCATAATGAGATAAATAGAGATCGCTCTTACCACAAAAATGCACGCTTCAAACAAAACAGTCGATGAAGACGAAGAAGAGAATGATGTGTGCTCCCGAGTTGGTGTTTTTTTCAGTGTATGCTTCAGACAAAGGTCACGACGAGGCGTTCCCCATAGCGACCCCTAGAGGACGCAGTTCGAAGTTCCCATGAAAGGGAACATCATATTGCTCAGATATTGTTAATAGCTAAGGACACAGTTAAAGGGTTAGTTCACCCAAAAATGAAAAGTAGGCTGCGTTGTACTCACCCCCGAGGCATCCTAGGCGTATATGACTTTCTTCTTTCAGACGAATCCAGTCGGAGTTCTATTAAAAATTGCCTTTGATCTTTCAAGCTGTTTAATGCCACCCAGTGGGGGTAGCATTGGTTCAATCCAAAATAACTTAAATAAAAATTGCCCATCCATAAAAAAAGTGTCTCACGCGGCTCCGGGGGTGAACAAAGGCCTTCTGTAGCGAATCGATGTGTTTTTGTAAGTAAAATATCCATATTCAAAACGTAATAATAACTTGAATCTAGCTTGCGCTCACTGTTGTAAACAGAAGCGGTTCCGGGAGAATGACGTATGAGGTCGGCTTTGTGCATGCGCTGCTCAGAAGTGACGCACGCAGAAATGCAGGGGAGAGATCAAAACAAAACAACGGTAACTTATTAGAAGTACAAAACGAGGATTTGTAAAGAAGAATATTGGAGGATTTCGATATAAGCCAAGAGGAGACTGGTTTTCCTTTGCTAAAGTAAGGAAACTTTGCTTCCTTTGATCCTGTAAACAAACGTTGGTTTTCACGAGACTCACTGGTGTATGTGCAACGCTGAACTCATACGTCATCAGCCCGGAGCTGCTTCCATGTACAACTGTTGGCGCAAGCTACATTAAAGTGATTATTAAGTTTTGAATATGGATATGTTTTTTACAAAAACACATTGATTCGTCACAGAAAGCCTTTGTTCACCCCTTGGAGCCGTGTGAGACACTTTTATTTATGGATGGCCGATTTTTATTTAAGTTCTTTTGGACTGAAGCAATGCAACACCCTTTTTTTGGGTGAACTAACTCTTTAAGTTCTCAGATGTTCTTCTGAAAGACTTTATAGGACAGAAGGGCTTACACAATTTGGTAAAAAAGTTCAGCAGAATTCTCTCAGTTCAGTCTTACTGCTGTTCATGAGAAACAACATTGCCCTGAATTTTGCTATAATTAATAACAACACTCTCACTATTTTCTAACAGGGATTTGTGCCGGAAGGATCTTTCTTGTGATTATTACTTCAGCATTGATGCAGATGTGATGCTCACCAACCGACAGACCCTAAAACTTCTCATTGAGCAAAACAGGTAGTTTCCCTTTAATCAATGCCGAGCATTTCAATGCTTTGGAATCTTCCACAGTAACCGTTTTGTCTGAGGGAACAGACTTGAATCCTGCATGTGCTAAAGCCACAGGAACATTACAGCCGACTCAATACAAATCCCTCAAGGTTTAAAAATAAGCACGGGTGGCTTCCTGTTTTCCCATGGTGCATAGAAACAGTCTGCTCTATATCGCATGCACGTTTATAATGCCACTGGACTTTAAATAAGAAACAAGGCCGAACTCAGTCACATTTAATGTGACAACCTTAAGCGCTCTTTCGCATGACTATGGAGGAAGCCCTTTTTCAGATATTTTAAGAAGGCTTGGGAACTCTTTCTGTTGGCCTCTGGCTTGTGGAGTGAAATCGTATCCGGGAACCATAGAAATGTGGAATTTTACTTTCTTGCTCTCACATTGTTGACCAACACTATAATTTCCACTAATGTGTTTTGAATGACATGTTTACCTCAGTAAAGTGATATTATGTATGCTTGTTGAGTTTAAGGTCATAACAGAGGTGAAGGGCTTGACTGTGTTACTTCAGGGTCACTCTCACGATTATAGGAACAATACCATATAAAACTGCGCTCATGTGCCTGAATAAAAGGATGCCTTCTTCACAACCTGACAAGGATATGTTCTCACATGGAACATGGTAACCCCTTATGTACCATAAACTTTAAACCAATCCAATCCTCCAACCTATTTTACGAACCACTTATCCTCTGTAGGGTCGCAGGGATGCTGGAGCCTTTCCCAGCATCTCAGGCCACAGTCAGGGGACATCCTGGATGGATGGCCAGTCCATCAAAGGGCTAACACACAGACACACCTACAGGCAATTTATTTTGTCCAAATTACCTATACTGCATGTTTTTTTGGATTGTGAGGGAAACCAAAGCAGCCATAGGAAACACAGGAGAACATGCAAACTCACACAGAAAGGCCTTCTGGTTCAAACCGGGGACCTTCTTGCCACCATGTCGCTCTATAGTGTCATCCTGGAAACTTAATTCAGTACAAACTACAGCAAATCTAAACCTGTTTTGTGGTCATCAAATATCATCATCACATTTGGTTTTCCTATAATTTTAAAGTCTTCTTGTGGTGGCAAAAAAGCAGCATTATTTCTTGCATAGTAGGCCTATCATAGTACATTTATGGACTGTTGCTGATTTCTGTGCTGACTTTTCCTTTTTCCACCTTAGAAAAATAATTGGCCCTCTTGTCACCCGTCACGGAAAATTGTGGTCCAACTTTTGGGGAGCCTTGAGCCTAGATGGTTATTATGCGAGATCTGAGGACTACATTGACATCGTGCAAGGAAAGCGTGTGTGAGTGTCTTGGAGGATGTGATCCAGAAATTACTGATATTTCACTGTATATAATCTTACTGGAACATTATGGAATTGCATTTATCCTTCTCTGAATCAAAAAGAGTACTCTGTTCAAACTCAGATTACTTTTCAGCATGTCCATTGATTAAAAATGTATCTACTCTATCGAAAGTCAGGTTACTTTTTTAGCATGCTCATTGCTCACCAGGCCATGTCTTTACCAAAGTCTATTTTAAAATAGTATTAAAACTATTACTATATGACTATGTGATTTATAACTATGTTCTTTTGTCTTTTCTTGTGTAAATAGTGGTTTGTGGAACATCCCCTTCATGGCCCACATCTACCTCATAAAAGGCCAGACTCTGCGGAATGAGCTCAAAGAGAGGAATGTCTTTGTCTTGGAGAGATTGGACCCCGACATGGCCATGTGCAGGAATGCCAGAGAGTTGGTATGACCGCTGGAACACAAATTACTACAATTATAGTAATTATAGTATTTAATCTAGATCAGCAATATTCATAGCATTTATTTTATAATAGTCTAGAGTTGTAATTAATTATTTTGTTTTTGAATTTAATATTGTGTTTAGTATTATTTCAAGCTCCATCAACAGCATTTGTGTCATGCTGCATTACAGTGGAAGACACCAGGAAAACTGTTACAATATATAATTAATGTTTCAAAAGTATAGTCACAAAATGTCATGGATTCTGTTGATAGAGCTGCAATTGGAATAAGGGAGGAAGAGTAGGAATGGAAGCCCTTTTCCACCACTGTATATAAAAAAGATATGGATAATTGTGACTATTTATCTCACGATTCGGACTTATTTTTTTCTCAGAATTGTGAGACATAAACTAGCAATTGTACAGCCCCAATTCCAGAGAAGTTGGGACGTTTTGTAAAAATGCAGTAAAATCAAGAATCTATGATTTGTTCATTCTCTTTAACTTTTATGTAATTGACAAAAGTACAAATATTTCCAAAGTTTTCACTGACCAACGATAAATGTATTTTGTAAATATGAACACATTTTGATTTTGCTGGCTGCAACACACTCCAAAAAAGTTGTGACAGAGGCACGTTTAACACTGTGTCACATCAACCTTCCTTTTAATTACAATGTTTCATTGTTTGGGAATTAATGATACAAATTTTTTAAGTTTTGCAAGCAAATTTTTTGACCAGTCTCTCTTGAAACAAGGCTTCAGATGCTCAGCAGACTGTGATTGTCGCTGTCTGATTCTCCTTTCCATGACTGGTCATACATTTTCAATATGAGTCAGATCTGGACTGCAGGCAGGCCAGTCTAGCACATTCACTCTGTCTACAAAATCATGCTGTTGTAGCACATGCAGAATGAGAGCTGGCATTGTCTTGATCTAATAACCATGGACTTCCCATGAAATACATCATCTTGACGGCAGTGTATTTCTCTGTACAACTCCAATATATCCCTCCATGTCAATGGTACTTTAAGTTCACACAAATGCAAGTCACCCATGACGTTTGCACTGATGCACTCATATACCATGACATATGTTTGCTTTTGCATCTGTCACTGATGAAGGTCTGGATGGTCCCTTTGGTCTTTGGGACTGATAACTCGAAATCCATTTTTTTCCCAGAAACAAAATTAAATGTGGACTCATCTGTGTACAGCACACATTTTCACTGTCTTTTTGACTATCTGAGATGAGCTCTGGCCCAGAGAACCCGGCAGCATCACTGCATAGAATTGATGTATAGCTTTCTCCTAGAGTAACAGAGTTTCAAGTTGTATTTATTGATGCAGCAGCAGACTGTGTTAAGTGACATCAGTTTTCTGAAGTACTCCTGAGCCCATGTGGCTATATTGTCTTATGCGATGTCATCTGAGGGCTCAAAGGTCAAGCACATTCAACTGAGGTTTCCTGCCTTGCCCTACATGTCCTGTGATTTCTCTGGATTCCCTGAAACTTTTTACAGTGTTAAGTGTGGTAGTTGGTGAAAGACCTAAATTCTTTGCGATTTTGCATTGTGAAATGTGATTTTTGATTTGTTTGACACTTATTTCATGAAATTTGGCACAAAGTGATGAGCCATGATCCAGCTTTGCTTGCAAAGACTGAGATGCTCCTTTTATACCCAAAAATGATACCTTGACCCATGACCAATTCACCTGCTTACTGTGAACTGTTTCAAAACAGTTTAAAGTGGATATTCTATAATATTTTTACTTTTATTTTGCCTCTGTCCCAACTTTTTTGGAATGTGTTGCAGCCATCAAAATTTGTTCATATTTACAAAATACATTTACATTGGTCAGTGCAAACTGTGGAAATATTTTATTTGTACTTTTGTCAATTGAATAACATTTAAAGGGAATGAACAAACCACAGATTATTTTTTTTTAGTTTTTACAAGGTGGCAGATACGGGCTTTCATAATACAGATTCATATAGATTCAGTAGATCATCAAGCAGTTCACCTCTAAAAACAGTAATTGTTCTATATTAGTTTGCATTTGACAATTCAGCCTGATTTCTTAATGCTTTGAAATATCTGCTGCACCTCTGTGACCAAGATGTAACTGGCAAGTATTCTAAGTATATCAGTGCACTATCATGAAGGCATGGCATGTCTGTCTGTTTATGGCAGCCTCTGTGATGCATTCAGTGTGTTCTCTGCCCATCATCCTTTCCCTCTCTCCATTTTTCACATTCATAGTGTGACCTTGAACCAATGGGAATGTTTGGCTGTGTGCTTTTTGCTCCTCCTTAAAAAACCTACACCTCTAATAACTAACTATGGTGTTTTTCTAACTGTCTACAGCTAACTGTTTAGGACAACTAAAGGCAGCGCATAGCCATTTTCTGAGCAGAAAATCATCTAAAAAACCTCAACACAAGAGTGCACAGGCATCTCTACTGTTCTGGCGGAGTTTAATATTGTACATGTGCTGTGTCCCTATCTTCCCTAATATTCTAATTTCTTAATCTCTCTCTCTCTCTCTGTATCTTACTCTGTTTACGTCTCATTATATAATTTACATGGTGCTTTTCCTTCATTTTAGACAGTACAGAGAGAAAGAGAATCTCCTTCTCCGGAATCATTCCATATGCTCAGACCCCCACAGGTTCCTCTTATTTTGATTATTATATCATGCATAATTTAAGATTTAAATGTTTTAAAGCAAGGCATCACTTTTCCAAATGGTTAGAAAGTGATATTCCAACCAAACTTAATTAACAAATGTAGTACATAATGCAGATTTTGAAAGAACACTTCTACTTACATTTAATATGTGCTTGCTTGGGGTTCATATATGCAAGATCACAAGCATTGTTGTCAGATTACAGAACATATAGTCCCAGAGGACTGGGTGAAACAATTTTGAGATGAATTACTATGCATGTGGAAAAAACATAAATCCCCATTTCATGCTCAATGCGGTTGTTTCATGGTTTTTCTATTCCATAAATGTATGTGCTGGTAGGCATTCCAACATTTGATTTAAAACTACGGCCATTTTTGAATACATCTTGCACTAACAGATGTGTTCTCCTAACAAGCAGAACCCTTTGGAAAATTGATGCTATTGAGTTTGATAAGCTACATCTGCTTTTTCTAATGGGGTTAACCTGGACAAAGCACCATATATTATATATACACTGAACCATGAAATTCTACACAGTATTCTACACAGTGGTGGAAAGGCCAATAAAGGGTCTAATACATTTCCTTCATTATAGTTTTCTCTGCAGTAACATCTATATCCAAGAGCAACCCCCTTCCAAGCACACTAGTAACAGTAACATGAAACTTACCCCCACTACCTTGACTTATCTCAGTCTAGGGATTTATTTAGCACTTGTTACATTTGTATGTTTGCATTGGAATTAACAATTAGACTAATATGTTTGAGACTGGTGCAAGACATGTTTTGGTAAAGCCTAGACTGAGAGTAAGTCTGGATCTTCACACACTTAGGTGCAAGAACCCTTGTCCCTGCTTCTAGTATAGTAAACAGGAATTTTGATTCCTGAAGTTGCACTTTTCCCAGCACTTCCCTATGTTCCCGTTCCAATCCCTCTCACAGCCCTTCCCAACATCTGTCCTCGATTGTTATTGATTACTCATTATCACAAATTATGCTGATAATTTGTCATTTGTTTTCATCATTGACTTTAAATTATTTGCATGATGTGTTTTGTTTATTCCTCATTGTTTAATTTTCATTCGACTTTTTGCATTATAGACATTATAAGCAAAAGGATTATATCATTTGTAGTATCTAATTACCTTTTCTTTGTCCGCCACAGGGAGTTTTCATGTATGTTACAAATCGTCATGAGTTTGGAAGGCTTATTTCGACTGCCAACTATAACACATCTCATTATAACAATGACCTTTGGCAAATATTTGAAAACCCACTGGTGAGTGACTAGATTATTTGTGATCAAATGTTTCCTGTGTACAAAGTGTCTGGTACAATACATAAACAACAGGATCCACAAGTGTTCATTTAGTTCAACATTTGTCATCAATAATGATGTGGAGTGCTGACAGGGTAAACATACAATAAATCTGTGTTGACCTCCATATAGGTTTTAGTCCGCCTGCCGGGTGCATGCAGGGAGCTAATCACTGTTTGCAGTGCAGGTCAGTCAAAACTAATCCTCTTTCTTTTTCACAGGACTGGAGAGAGAAATACATCCATCCCAACTACACCCGGATTTTCACTGACAACCTCTTGGAGCAGGTGAACAAACATTCACATTTATTTAATTAGCAGATGCCGTTCGGGTAGAGTAAGAATGATCATTCCACCATGGAGATTTAGTTAAAGTTAATATTACAGAAAGTTTCACTCACTTCCCGACCAGGGGTGTGTTTCCCAAAAGCAACTATGGTCGCAAGTTCCATCGTTACCAATATAGTTCAATGGAACTAACGACAATATTTAGCTAACGATGGTTTTGAGAAACGCACCCCAGACTTGTGGGATAAAGATAGATTTGCAAAAGTGGATGCAGGTAGGAGGGTGCAAATGCAGAACCATTGGTTGTCCTATACTCCTGGTCTGATTGAAGACCAAGTGAACAACTATATTTTTTGAAGAAAAAAAAAGCAGAAGTTTGATGAGCATTGCAGTATTCCATAGTCTAGAGATGACTGGACAAAGTGTTGTACAGAGTACTCAGATTGGAACCAGGCAGAACCTGATCTTTTGGATAAAGTACAGTGCGAATCTACATGACTGGACAGTCTTTGCAACGGTATGCGAAGCTGAAATGGTCATTAAACATTCATGTTCAAAGTTGAAACCTTCAACTTCTTGCCTGATCTGGATGCTACGTTCATTGATGGGCCTTGCTGAACGATGTTGCTGAATTATGGGCTTGCTAGAAGAAAAGGACCTCTGTCTTTGCTATGGTTGAGTTGAGAGTTGATGTTCTTTTTACCAGGCCAAGATGTCTACCAGGCAAACTGCCCAAGGAAAGAAAGAAAAGTAGAACTACATTTACATTTACATTTAGTCATTTTGCAGGACACTTTTGTCCAAAGCAACTTACAATTGGGTAATACATAAAGTGGTTCTTCTTAAAGAGGCAGACAGGCACAGAAAGTGCTTGTAATACTAAGTTTCAGGCATTTGTTCAAATAAGTACAAGCTAGAAAGGGAAGGAATAAATAAAGAGAGACAACTTTTTTTACATTTTATTTAGGATGAAGTCAAGTAACATCGAAAGAGATGAGTTTTCAGCTGTCGCTTGAAAATTGTCAGGGATTCAGCATTCCGGATAGGGGTGGAAAGATCATTCCACCAGCCAGGAATGGTAAACGAGAATGTTCTGGAAAATGATTTTGAGCCTCTCTGTGATGGTACCACGAGGCATTGCTCACTAGTGGATCTCAGACTTCTGGAGGGGATGTAGATTCGTAGTAGTGAGTGGAAGTAGGCGGGTGCTGAGCCTGTGGCTGTTCTATATGCAAGCATCAATGTCTTGAACTTGATGCGAGCCGCAACCGGTAGCCAGTTGTAGGAGATAAAGAGAGGTGTAACATGGGCTCTTTTGGGCTCGTTGAAGACCAGTCGTGCCACTGCATTCTGAATAATTTGTAGAGGTTTGATTGTGCTTGATGGAAGTTCAGCCAGAAGAGCATTGAAGTACTATGTGTTGCTGGTAAAGAAGTGGAAGGAAAATCCATGGGTCCATGATGGGTCCAAGAAATGGTGTGTATATTGAGAAAAAGAAGAGGCAAAGCACTGATCATTGAATCACCACTGTGGTTTCTTGATGTAACTTAAATACAGTTCTCCTCCATGATACCGTAAAGCAGCAGTCTCCAACCCTGCTCCTAGAGAGCTACCATCCTGCAGATTTAAGGTCCTACCCAATCAAACACACCTGAATGGGCTAATCAAGATGTTTGGGTTTAGTTGATAATTTCAGGCTGGGTTTTGGAGCAGGGCTGAAACTGAAGTCTGCAAGACGGTAGCTCTCCAGGAGCAGGGTTGAAGATCCCATTCTCTAAAGTCTAGTTTGCCTTTTTTGAGACTGTAAATCCACAGATCTTCCAATCAACCAGGAAGGTAGCTCTCCAGGAGTTGGAGATCCCTGCCCTAAATAATCTACATGGGAGGCAGGATTCAAACCAACAGTTTCCAATGTTTCCAGTTTTGAGAAGGTTGATTGGATGATCTGTTGATTCAGTCTCAAAAGACACAAACTAGTGCAACAGAACTAGGACAGATGATCTGGAGGTATCATCATTAACTAAGTACACTTATAATGTTAATGAAGTTTAATGAAATTAGTTTTATATAACAGTATAGACCATTATTCATTATCTCTCTGATCCCTACATTGGCTGTTTTTGCTACTGTACCTTATAGACTTTTGTATGCAAATGACTTCTGTTATGATTGTCAGATGAATACTGTGTGAGGAAGTAAAGGAAACTATCGTTTTCCATGGTGTCACCTTTGAAAAGAAAAGCATTTGTTCTTTGCATGACACTCCCATTGATGTCTGTATGAGTTGGGATTATTTATTGTGAAAGTGTGTTATGCTGGAAGAGCCAAACTTGTGCTGGGTGTTAAGGGCAGAAGTTGACCTGATGATACTAAGCACCTATTTATGTTTCTGCAGCCATGCCCAGATGTTTTCTGGTTCCCTGTGCTCTCGGAGAAAGCCTGTGATGAGCTGGTGAATGAGATGGAAAATCATGGTTCATGGTCTGGTGGAAAATACAAGGTCAGATAAAACCGCCAGCCTTAAAACAGTCTGCACACTTTGTACGGGGATTGGCCATGAATGAAAAAGACTTAAAAAATGTGTAAATACAAAACAGAAACAGATTTTTAGGTAACACTTTATTTTAAGCTGTCTTTGTTACACGTTACATGTAATTACTATTATAATAACAATTAATGATGCATAATTACTTAAACCAAACCCTAATCCTAAACATAACCATAGTAAGCAAATGTAGTTAATTAATATTACTCAGTAGTTGTATAATTACACTGTAACAAGGACACCTTAAAATAAAGTGTAACTGATTTTTATTCTCAATAGACAAAAATGTGTAAATATTTAGTCAATTACATATTATATTATTTTTTTCCAGTGGAAATGTCCTTTTAGTAGACTTTACACTGTAGCACAATTGCTGATAACATTTATTAAGGTTTTTATCATTGACTGATTGCCCAGTCATTGTGTTTTCTCTTTGCAGGACAAGCGCATCACTGGAGGCTACGAGAGTGTCCCGACAGATGACATTCATATGAAACAGATCGATTTTGATAAGGAATGGCTGCACTTTATCAGAGAATTCATCTCCCCTGTCACTCTCAAGGTCTTCTCTGGCTATTACACCAAGGTGAGCCGGTCTGGACAGAGTCATAATGAGCTGTTATATCAGAATGTCTCTCTTCTACCTCGACCATATCTTTTTATGAAGCATTTCACCCTTTAATGTTTGCTAGGATGAATCCCAGGAAGCCTGTAAAGAACATGGTTATATTTCACCCCCAATTTAGAATATTTTAAGATTTTATAATCATTAAAATCAAAAGAAGCCTTTGAATCCTTTGAATGTGGGTAAATTTATTTATTATAATATAAATAGTATTTAATTATTATTTGCATTTCAGTGTTTTCAATATCAACCCAGTTTGAGAATCACAGAATCCTTATCCATTATCATGAATCATGATAAATGTAAGTTAACTTTTATCAGATTTTTTTTTTTTCATTGGAAAATATTTTTAAACTTTTTTTTTTCCTCTTTGTTTCACTTTGCGGGGTGAAATATGACCCAGACATGGTCTTGATTGGCTTCTTGAAGTTCATCCATTAAGTCTTGTTGATTTGACTCATGGCTTCTCACACTCAAATGCAATGACTGAATCACTGAGCTGCTAAGTAGGGCATTTTTATTTTATTTTTTTTTTACAATTTGCCCAATTTAAACTAATTTTGTATTTTGTCAGCCACTGGGATGTTTTTAGTACATTACACATATGCATGATTTCTGGAGGTTTATTACAGCAGCCAACCAAAATACAGCTTGCTAGATGATCTTTGTTTGGTTTTTGGTTGACATGACTCACGGAATGAGTCAAGTCATCTTTTTCTCTGTCATTTTCAACTTTCTCTCTTGCGCTGTTCTTTTAGGAGGGCTCTGTCCACTGTTAGCTGGATAAGCACTGTTAGTTCTCTGGTTGATTTGACTCATGGAATGTGAACTCTGGTTAGCACCATGAGTTATTTGAGGGTCATCCATTAAAGGGATAGTAGACCCAAAAATAAATAAATATATGGCATTATTCACTCACTCTTTCCAAATCCATACACTTATGTTTTCAGTAGAAATCAGAAGTAGAATTTAGAGCATTCACTATGCACTCTTCCATACAATAGCAGTGCAAAATGACCAAGTCTGTTAATTAAAAGTAACATATACTCCATTTAGTCCATACTGTACCATTTCAAATCTACCAAAGCCACACAATAATATTATGTGAGGAACAAAACATCCATTTTAACTATAATCTGTCGCTGTTTGTAAAATACCTACTTGAAGATCCTTCACCAATTGTTTGTTCCACAGAAGAAAAAGTTTAAATGGAAAAAAAAACTGTAACCAATCTGTCAGATACATTTGAGAGTTGGGTTTTGATTGTGTCTCCCATTTGTTTTTCTTTCAGGGTTATGCGATTATGAACTTTGTGGTGAAGTACACTCCAAACAGACAAGCCTATCTAAGACCACATCACGATTCCTCAACATTCACCATTAATATTGCCCTCAACAACAAGGGCTTAGATTTCCAGGCAAGTTGATACTAAAAATACTGGCCTTACGTTTCCTAAAATAGGTTTTAAATGCATTGTAGAATCTCATGTAGTTAACTCATTTTCTTCTATTTCAGGGTGGAGGCTGTCGATTTCACAGATATAACTGTTCCTTAGAGTCTCCTAGAAAAGGATGGAGCTTCATGCATCCAGGTAGACTCACCCACCTTCATGAAGGACTACCTACCACCAACGGTACACGCTACATAGCAGTGTCCTTCGTAGATCCTTAGACTCACATATAGTTCTAGTAGTTCTACACTAGGAATTTACTAGCCTTGATATGTTTGTGTAGTGTCAGCTGTTTGTCTGTTTTTACTGATTTATTCTTGGATTATGTGTTTTGTGTCTGTTTGTATTTGCTGTCTTTTGAAACATTTACTACTGTCGAGAGAAAATGCTGTTCAACAGAAGTTTAGTAAAATCTATGGATGCATTCACACAAAACACACACACACACGCAGGCAGAATTTCATACATATAAACCTTGTTTCATTACTCAAAATTATATGAGAGATTTGACCATGATGTTTCTGTTTGGGCAAAAAAGAAAGCAGGTGAAGTCAGTAACTCTTCATTTAAACAACTTTGGTGCAGGGCGTTTAGCATTAGCACTCATTCGTAATAGCTGCCTTCAAGTTCTGCTAGAAAAAAAAAATCCTGTTTACTAGTTTGGAAATTGTAATTTTGATATGCTATGCATTTAAGTGATTCTCATTGGAATAAAATGGATGCCACATTTTTCTTATATTTTAACATTCCAATAAATACAGAAATATTTTAGTGCCATTGCAACGAAATTAAGAGCAAAGGATGCACATTATTTGTGTAATTGCACTTTATTGTTGCATTTTAATCATTCTTATGTTACTGCAGAGAATGATGCAAAATTGTGCAAGCCTGTTACCCTTATAAACCCTATAAAGTATAGCTTTATGGCCATCTTTTGGGCTATTCTTCCACAACAGCACATTCAATGTCTAAAAACTCAAGTTTCTGTTGGGATTCTCTAACTGATAAACCCCCAACCCAATGTGCACTCAGATGCTCTAAGCTCATAAACACAAAGAAGATTGGTAAAAATGAAGAGGAGCTCAAATACTGTAAAATATCTAGATTTCTACAAATTGGAGAGTTGTTGGTGTCAATGATATAACACATGACTTCAGTGGTTCCTCCGTGTCGCAGCTGACCATGTTTTTAAAAGACATGAATCCTAATTATGATAAGAAACTATGAATATGCTGTAAGTATAATTTTGTATGTTTGCACAACAAGAAACGGCAGGATTTAAAATGAATCCTAGTAGTGTTTGGTTTTTTTGTGGACAAAGTTTTTCTGAAGGTGTTTTTACTGTAAAATACAATGTAATAATGCCTTATTTTCTGAACTGAAAATGTCTCGGAGATGTCAAATGTTTTACATTCTCTTGTTCCTTACAAATGTTTCAGCCAGGTCAGTCTCTTAACTTATTTTGAAATTGTTGAAATAATAAAAGATGTTTTTAAAAGAGAAATGGATGAAATGGCTTAACAAATGCATTTTGCTTTTTTATTTGTTTTAATTTTTTTTTATTAAAAAAAATATGATCAAGCCAGGTCAAGATTGGGAACCGTACAATAAATTAACTGCTAAACATGTAAAAAATACAGTGCAGCTTTAGAAAAATC
This sequence comes from Sinocyclocheilus grahami, assembly GCF_001515645.1. Lineage (NCBI taxonomy): Eukaryota > Metazoa > Chordata > Actinopteri > Cypriniformes > Cyprinidae > Sinocyclocheilus > Sinocyclocheilus grahami. The sequence goes on along the minus strand of NW_015505277.1, from coordinate 1,790,526 downwards.
AACATTTCCTTTTTACACTTAAGCAAATATGACATGCCTTGAAACATTCACATTCCGATTGCCATACTAATGTAATATAGTACATGTGTGAGCACTAACATGCCCATCACATGACACTTGTTCTGTCAAACCATGCAAGTCACCTTAAAAACAAATCAGCACAGATTAGAACTTAAAGTGTTGACAGAGAGAACATGTAAACAAGAAGCAGATTTACACAATCTATGATACATGGTCAGTGACACATACTTGAACCCGTCTTTAAGTGAGAGTGATGAGATGTTGGAATTTTACCGTAACAATTAAAGGAATGTACGGGGGAGCTGATACTGTAGTTCCTCCTATGCAGCTGAATCATTTTAACTGGAATCAGAGATGAGTTTTAACCTTAAAATAAATCGTAACAGTACAAGTGAGCAAAGCGACTAACTCTTTATAATCAAAAAATAAAAGTCATGCTTACAGTTATACTTGTATCAGTAGTTTCTATCTCAGATCCGCTCCAACTGTCACTGAAAATGAATGATTTTGGGATTCTTTGTAACTGCAAATCATTGTCAATGTGAACGCACCTTCAGTGTAGACCACACAAACTACATAAAGTTTGAAAGTTGCCATAGCAAAGGAAGGTGGTGGATATGCCCTCTGATGCTGAAGTGTAAGATATTTTTCCTTTCCTTCATCTTTCATCTCTTGGTTGGGGTTTGTTGAAGAACTCCCTGACTTGTTCAATGTTTCCATCTGGGTCTGCGGGTTTGAGAAGCTGCTGAAAAATGCAGCGAAAGAGGGAGGCATGTAGGTCAAAGACACGAGCGCAACAGCAGGCTACAGAAAGATCCCTTTGTGGTCATTTTCCCCCCTGTACACGGCTCTGAAAGATGACATTGATGCAGGGCAGCGGCACAGGAAACTCGCAAGGCTAATAAACATACAGGTTTGCTGAGGATAACTTATCAAACAGAGCTGAGAGGGAAAACTGTAGTCAAGACAATCAGTAATGAAAGGTGAAAGCAGACAGGAAGTGTGAAGTCAGATCAAGCCACTTGGTTAGATTTATTATTTCTTGACACTGCACATTTTATTAAGAGACCGTCTAACCAGGGGCGTTTAGTCCATTTAACCTGCAAATGCTCTGCATACCCAATCCATTTGAGAGAATGAGTATGGGGACTGGCTATAACTGGCTTTAATTAAAATTAAAATTACTACAATCCCTTTGCCATTTTAACATAAAGCTTCAGCAATAAAATGCTGGGAATACATATGCAACTTAATATAGCATAATTAAATTAACTGAGGGGGTGTTAATGCAACATGTCGTAACATGTAAAACTTTGTATGCATTTTGGCTGATCATTTGCACAACAATGGCGTTTTAATAGTCTAAAAATGCAAGTTTTTGAAAACTATACTGTTAGCGACTCTGTGTGAATTACAAAAATGCACATGTTTATACATCATGCACATGCCTATTACATGTTCAGTCTATAGGAATACATGTGCGCAAGCACGTAGTGTTTCTTTACAAAGTGACATCGCATCTACTGCCCTGGCATGCATAATGCAGTGGTTTAGTAATTTAGTCACATTTCATGTGAATGGAGATTGTTTTGACAATGTTGTCATCTGAATGCAAAACTTTTCAAAAACCCAAAGGAAAAACCATTTCATTTTTAGTACAATTGTTGCATAACTGCCTTCCTAATCGTATATTTTCGCAAAGTCTAAAAGTTCACTGAAAACATATATTACATTTTTGGCACAGAAAAGTAATTTTAAAAGTGCACGTTATCTTGAGCAATTTCTGAGGAAACTTATCACCCCCCCCCCCCCCCCCCCCCCCCCCACACTCTTT
>NW_015505277.1:1787397-1788480 GCF_001515645.1 Sinocyclocheilus grahami | reverse complement strand
TTTTATGAATCTTTGCAAATCGCCTTTCCTAATAATGTGCTAATTAGCAGATGAATGTGGCTAAAGTAAACAGTCCCTCAGAGAGCACCTCGGAAGAGAAGGGCGGGGTCAGCATAGCTCATTAACATTTAAAGGAAAATGCTACAAAACTGCGTGCTCTGAAAAGAGCTGTTTTTGATAGGGTAAAAAAAGGTGTTTTTTACACTACCATTGAGAAGTTTTAACCAAACTATGTTGCAGACTTTTCATTAAGACCCAAAAGAATCATATCAACTTGTGGAAAATGGGCATCCTATGACCCCTTTAAAATCACTGTGTGTAATTTTTTGTAACAATAGCGGCACCAAATTAAATTCCAAAAATACTTAAAGCTTCGAAAAAAGTGTAACACTTACCAACTCTTCAATTGTTCTGACAAACAGGTAACTTCACTTTTCAGGAAATCAGTCTAAGAAGGGTTTACCTAAAGATGTTTAATTCCTAAAACAGCTATCACATTTTTACATTCATGGTGTCCATTTAAGGTCAAAACTAGGAAATCATTGTTTGGTGAAGGAAATACCAGAGTCGTTGTTGAACGTGTAAGTCAATTGACGTGTCCCTCTAACTGCAGTGGCCACTGACAGGTAATGATTACACAGTGCAGGCCTAACCACATAAGGAACTTGGCCACCCATCTGTTTATGTCTAAGAAGAAATCCAGACACACAAATACCCTTTCCATTTCTCTAATTATACTCTCACACATTTATTACGGGGCGGAGCAGAGGTAAATCTGGCTCTTCAGAGTTATCACAGAATGAAGGCTGGTGCCCACAAACCAGTGCCAACCAGCCAACACAGCAGACTAACCAAACAGTGTTTGCTTACAGGCTGGAGTTTAGGTATTGAAAATATTCTGCAATTGACGACACAGCTATTAATACCACTAGAGGAAAAAAACAACAACTATATTCTCTACTAAAAATGCTAGCATGTTTTGAATACTGGTCTACTATGTTCAGGTGTTCCTATTCTCTCTCTCTCATATACTGTATATATATATATATATATATATATATATATATACACACACAGACACAC
>NW_015505277.1:1764795-1787201 GCF_001515645.1 Sinocyclocheilus grahami | reverse complement strand
CCCCCCCCCCCCCCCCCCTTGCAAAGATTCATTTTTTTTTTATGAATCTTTGCAAATCGCCTTTCCTAATAATGTGCTAATTAGCAGATGAATGTGGCTAAAGTAAACAGTCCCTCAGAGAGCACCTCGGAAGAGAAGGGCGGGGTCAGCATAGCTCATTAACATTTAAAGGAAAATGCTACAAAACTGCGTGCTCTGAAAAGAGCTGTTTTTGATAGGGTAAAAAAAGGTGTTTTTTACACTACCATTGAGAAGTTTTAACCAAACTATGTTGCAGACTTTTCATTAAGACCCAAAAGAATCATATCAACTTGTGGAAAATGGGCATCCTATGACCCCTTTAAAATCACTGTGTGTAATTTTTTGTAACAATAGCGGCACCAAATTAAATTCCAAAAATACTTAAAGCTTCGAAAAAAGTGTAACACTTACCAACTCTTCAATTGTTCTGACAAACAGGTAACTTCACTTTTCAGGAAATCAGTCTAAGAAGGGTTTACCTAAAGATGTTTAATTCCTAAAACAGCTATCACATTTTTACATTCATGGTGTCCATTTAAGGTCAAAACTAGGAAATCATTGTTTGGTGAAGGAAATACCAGAGTCGTTGTTGAACGTGTAAGTCAATTGACGTGTCCCTCTAACTGCAGTGGCCACTGACAGGTAATGATTACACAGTGCAGGCCTAACCACATAAGGAACTTGGCCACCCATCTGTTTATGTCTAAGAAGAAATCCAGACACACAAATACCCTTTCCATTTCTCTAATTATACTCTCACACATTTATTACGGGGCGGAGCAGAGGTAAATCTGGCTCTTCAGAGTTATCACAGAATGAAGGCTGGTGCCCACAAACCAGTGCCAACCAGCCAACACAGCAGACTAACCAAACAGTGTTTGCTTACAGGCTGGAGTTTAGGTATTGAAAATATTCTGCAATTGACGACACAGCTATTAATACCACTAGAGGAAAAAAACAACAACTATATTCTCTACTAAAAATGCTAGCATGTTTTGAATACTGGTCTACTATGTTCAGGTGTTCCTATTCTCTCTCTCTCATATACTGTATATATATATATATATATATATATATATATATATATACACACACAGACACACCCGCTTGACCATCTCCACTCCAGCCTGGACTGCCATGGGAATTTGTTCTGGTCTAAACTGAAAGAGTTGTCCTTAAAAACAATATCCAATATAGAAACAAACTAAAACCCCTTATTTTTCAAGTTCTATATTCAGAAATCAAATTAATTCTGTGACCATGATTGGGTTTGGTCTTAGTTCATTTGGTAAACGTGGATGAGAACATTCAGATCTTCCTGGTTTGGAGAGAATGATCAGAGGTCTGAAACTCAGACATGACATCAGGCATGTGAGAGGAGCAACGTAGACATTTCAGAAGTTTGAAGAACAGCTCACCATCTAAATGAGACCTGAATTCACTCAACTCCCTTTATAATGTAATTTGGGATGGTAAGTGTGATTGGAAGGCCTTTGGTGTATCTTCAGTGAGACAGACGTTTCACCACAGCTGGACCGGCACGGAAAGCTGGAAAAGATAAATCGGTGTGTCAGTCCTTGTTTTGACACATGGAAAAGTACTAATGGAGAAAATGATGAGTAACAAAGTCATCTTGAGGAGGTGCCGTTCTACTAAAAGAACAGTGAGTGTCAATGTGCCTGTATACGTGATTGTTTGTGTGCAGTTGTGAATGTGGTATGGATGGTGCTTTTGGGTATTCAATAAGTATTTTGTGTAAGGTACTGTAAGCTTCAAGACAAAAACAGACTCTCTAGCCATGGTGGGTGAGCAATTGGTTTTATGCGGTCTTAAGTCTTACGAGTTTGTAAGTAGTAGTTACCATGTGATGTGGGCTCAAGTGATTTTATTTGAAATAAAACAGTAATTTGAGGAAAAATAGCATTTTAGGTGAATAATTAAGGCTTTATATAAGTATTTTAGCTTTCTCATGCTACCTCAGAGCTGGATGGGACAATTAGTTGGGTCACTGTATAATGAGCAGCATTAGCTGGCAAGTGTTACCACTATTCATCAACAGTACACAGAATGTGTACAAACGAATTGCATTGTCAACTTTCACAATTAAACTTTACCAGTTAATTAAAAATAAAAAAATGCAGTTTGCTAATATTATTAACTTGATACGATCCTAATTCAAATATCTGGGCTCAGAGAAAATCATGAGATTCCCCACTGGTAAATAAAAGTTTATCTTCAGAGACACATGTTTTTAAAGAGAAACTCGAATACTAGGGTTATCACTTAAAGAACTGACTCAATGTCTATTGCCTACATGAACAGAAGACTACAAAAACAGCATCCTAATAAAAACGAGTTGCCATGGTCATTTGGTAATTTATAAATTGAATGTGCGAGGTTTCCTGTACACACACACACACACATATATATATATATATATATATCCAGAAAAAGGGAATCAAGTGTCCTAAATAAACAGGGGATCTGGTGTCCTTGTCGTGCTGTGTGCGGGGTTCGGGAAGGGAAGGGCAGTGGTCAGGAAGGAAGGGTCCAGGTAAGGGGTGGAGTCTGCACACACTCCCCTCTCTGGTCCGGGGCGCGAGGGGCGGCGGCTTCTTCCAGCTGCTGTATCCTTCTCGTTGCCCACGGCACGTGAAGGGACTAGACGGCTCGGCATCCTGGCCCGACGGCCGTATAACGGGAGCCACAAGGACACCAGCGTGCATGCACGGGGAAGAGACCGGTCTCCCAAGAAGAGGCGCGCTCGGCACTTAAACATTGGCGGTGATGAGGCTCCATTTGGTTCAGGTGTGCCCCATCACACGCGGCCAGCCCTGGCTATTTCAGCGCCCCTCCTCTCTTACGCACCCACTCCTGTCGGGAGCCTGGCAAAGGGCGGCGATTAAGGGACGGGGTGATGCTGATAATTAGGGGGAGACAGCCGACTCGTCACACCCCACCCCCAAGTGACATACCCGTCATCAGGTCGCTGCCCACACAGGAGTGCTACCATCCTCAACCAGGCTCCAAGCGTTCGCAGTGTGCGGGGCGGGAATTCCTCTCCGGGCAGGGACAGAGAAACCGGATTTTAGTCGACAGCCTCAACCAACCACAGGGTAAATGACAATAGAAGAAATGTCACTTACCCCTTTTGTGGCTGGGAGGCCGTCTCCGTCGTTTTTCCGTCCCAGTCCGGGTTTTCACTAGCTTTTGCGAGCAAGAGGGGATGACGTCATCAGGTGTTCCCCAACTGTGCTGTCTAGGCTTCGCCTTGCCCGCATTCTCCACCAATGTGGCAGGAGGACCAAACGACAGACACAGTGGGTGTGGGGTCAGGCCTCGGGGAGGCTTTTATTAACAGAAAATTAACAAAGTGTCCAGAAAAAGGGAATCAAGTGTCCTAAATAAACAGGGGATCTGGTGTACTCGTCGTGCTGCGGGTTTTGTGAAGGGAAAGGCAGTGGTCAGGAAGGAAGGGTCCAGGTAAGCACGCGCACGCGCTCCCCTCTCCGGGCCGGGGCGGCAGCTTCTTCCAGCGGCTGCATCCTTCTCGCTGCCCACGGCGTGCGAAGGGACTAGACGGCCCGGCATCCTGGCCCGACGGCCATGTAACGGGTGCAGTTCTCGTCTGGACCACGGGTCCAGCAGCTCACGACTCTGGCGGCACGGGAGTCCCTCTACGCACCCTTCCTGGACCCACGAGGACACCAGCGTGCATGCACGGGGAAGAGACCGGTCTCCCGAGGAGAGGCGCGCTCGGCATTTAAACAACGGCGGTGATGAGGCTTCATTCGGTTCAGGTGTGCCCCATCAAAACAAACTGCTAAAGCAAACCATGTAGGTAGGCTGCTCATTTTTTAAACAACTAATTTCACAGCTAAAGGCATTTTGCAAACTGCACAGTCTTAACATGAATGTGCTGTCGTCCTCATGACCTCTCTACCAAACATTGGCTACATTTTTTACTTGAGATTCTGTATTTGAACCTATCATTTGCTCAAACTAATTAAGCTAAACTTGACATTTTGTCTATGTGGACGATATCTAAAGTTAATAATCTTTTTGAATGTTTTCTGTATCGTCTTGTATGCTCTTTTGTAAAAAAAATGCCTGTTTTTCTCCTTTTGTTGTGCTATTTTGCTTATGTGGCATTATCATATTTCTCTGAGACCCAGGGTGTGACATCACACTGACTTCCAGATGGTTTAAAGGACATTCAGCCTCTGGGCAACACAGCCAACACCCCATAAAAGTCAACTCATTCTTTTTATTTAGTGGGCAGTGAATGTAGGCAGCTGCCACTGGGGCCCTGTAGGTCCATTTCAAACCTCTCACGGGTCGTAGAGCTAAACACAGACACCACAGTGTGCAAAATATGTGTTAAAAATGCCTACTGCCCTCATAGTTAAGACCAGTCATTTGGTGCTAACGCCCAGAACCATTACTACTTTTTCAGGTGAGTGGTATATCCTTTCTCCTAAACAGTAATTAGGGTTGATTGTATGCTTGTGAGTGCATCAGCTTATTTACTTTCCAGCCATGAGATCCTCTACTGGATTAGTTTAAATGCAGGGCAAAGCCCATTTAGCCAAATTACACAGCAACACTCTGGAAAAACAATCTAAAAACTAGAACACTCCCAGACGTTTATCCTTCAACTTATGGAAAGACACAAAAGGAGATCTTTACCCACAAACAGTTTCATGAGCAAGGGTGCGTGGCACTGTCTCCAAGGCTGTCTTAGTTTTTTTTTAATACCTACCCTCTCTCTCGAGTGGATTTATGAGTCTAGTTTAGGGTAAAAGGGTCGTTGGCAAGAGTTCCTGTTTGAGAGCTAAGGGTTTATGATGTTGACACTGAGGTGTTTCTGGAAATTGGAAGAGATCACATGCGTGTTTATGTGTGCAATCATAAAAGTACAATGCGTACAGGTCCAATCTGTCAGCATGCTGTGCCAACCGTGGCCTGACTGAGTACATAGAAAATCAGTCAAGTTTGTGTGTCAAACAGTCTGTTCTGACATAGACACATACTTCATGTGGTTTTACAGGATGAATGGACACAATGAAGTCTGTTTTACACAATAGTGTTTCTCTTTCTGCGCTGCCAGACGATGAGAAAGAGGAAGACTTTGGGGTGGATTTAATGTGTTTTTCAAGCTTGAGCAGCGAACCGAAACACTCCTCCATCAAATCTGACGGTCTGAGTCAATAGGGCCGTAACTCCACAAAGTGAACCTCAGCACTCCTTTCTGCCAGATTTGGCCTTTGTCTATCAACCGGACCACATGTGTGCAAGCAACTGCAAATGACCAGATAAAACAAAAATCTAGTCTTCTGTAATTCAACAAACGGCCTGTGGGAAAACCTTTATGAGAAGCGAAACAGAATTTTCAATCAAGGCAGCTGAGTTCAAACTTCTTTGAGGTATGTCAATGATGTGAGACTGAAGGATATAATCAAAGGCTGTAAGTCTGTTCACCTGTCTCTGATAAATCATTATAGATTGTGCATAACAGTGGGAAAAATCTGCATGTGTGAGGCGCACCACTGTCATGTTTGTTTGCAGTGCTGTCATCTTGTATCATTTGTGTTGACACGTTTTGCGTCACGGCTGTCTGCTCAGTGTTTATTACTGATTATTGCTGCCCACCCGGGAGCTGTCTCTCGAGAGACATCCAAAATGAGCACTTTACACACATACACATCAAATATATGACACACATACTCACAAACTATACATCCCATACAATTACAGTTATTGTACCTTTATCTTCTCGAAATACCAAATTTCCAAACCTTGCATAAACTGACCCTCTTTTGTGATATAAAGCCAAGGCCAGTGTTGGGCAGTAACCCATTACTTAGTAACGTGTTACTGTAATTTGAGTAATTTAACGTGTTATAATTTTCAAAATAGTAATTAGAGTATAGTTACAAGCCGAGGTCTCTATATGTTACTGCCGCGTTACATTGCTGAATGCAGTGTTTTATAATCTAGAGATTGTAAAAAGGATGTAGCTCACGCACTGTCGAGTCAAGTGCCAGTGGATTAGAGACCTGGACCCGCGAGACCCGACGCAACAGAGTGCGGCGCGGGACAAGATGGGCGAGTGCTGGTGCGGGCAGGTAGACACTTGTGTGTGTGAGGGGAAAGGTTCACGGGACTCCTGCAAAATAGAAATATCTAAACATAAAATATATAAAACAAATAAATTGTTATTCATCTAGTGCACAAAAAGCAACATGAACTAATATAAAATCTAAACGATTAACAGGTGCAAGCGAGTTTCTATTTAGGCTATAACAAGTGTTTGCAGCGTTGAGCAATGCAGTGCTGAAATTTGCGTGCTCACGAATCCTCTCATTATAACACACGAATTGTAGACATTATGAAATATTCATTACACATATATGTATTATGTCATAACAGAGATTTGTGAGATTGCGATGAACTGAGATGTCTTTTAGAGATTATAAATGCAGCTCTCTTTACTGGTATTCTGCCATGCCAAACCATGCACGCAGCACATTTAAAGACAGTTTCTTGTTTAGTGTTGTGTTGATGTGCACTTCACACAACTAATTATCAATTAAGGGCATCAAGTACAACATTGATTCCCAACCATTTTCCTGGAGGCACACAAACAGTACAAATTTTCAAACTCTTCTTAATCAAAACACATGTGCTTAAATTCACTAGCTTGTTAGTAGAGATGCCAAGACTTCAAATAGTTGGTTTAGATAAGGAAGGTGTCCAAAATATGTATCATTGGTGTACCTCCAGGAGCAGGGTTGTGAACAATGGATAGGCCCTGAATTTTCACAATAATTTTCAACTTCAGGCTTTCTGCAAAGCAGTGTATAAAGAAATAAAGTAATGCTCAACAACAACTTGAAATATGAAAGTTTAAAATATTTACAATTTAACATTCTGTAACTGCCTTATTGGGAAAGTACAGCTAGCAGCAACGTTAGCAATTTAATAGTCTTGACGCCACTTAATTGCTGTCAGAGTTGTGAAATAATGATGACGTGATGTAATGTTTATTAAAATGAAACTGTTACAAACAGACCTACTGTATTTAGTATTTGAATAGAGGCGTATGTTGAACTTCATCTCGCTTGAACTTACATTGAACTTTATACATACAGGTGCTGTATTATACTGTACTAAAGTACTGAATAAGTCTTTCTGTTGCTACATGTAAATGTCTATTTTTCTGACAAACTCATCTAATCTATTTCATCTGAAAACGCTTTGCCTTGAATGTATCCGAGTAGGGGGCTGCAGTCATTCTCTTGCCGAATTTGTGGCAGATGCCCAAGAAACAGGATGAACTCCATGCTAGTGGTGCTAACATTCCACTATGATGGTGAAAATAAACATATTCCACTCGAGTCAAAACAGAAGTCACTTGTCATCATGTGAAAAGGGCCTTTTTTGGGACCACTGTTCTCCTTAACTGTAGATATTATTTGGACATTTCATCTCACAAAAATACGCTTGTGATTGTGTTTGGACTTATTTGAAGAGAATAAAAAGGGGGAAATTAATAAGGAGATGTGGACAACTGTATGAGGCATTTTTTTACCTCCCCTTCCACTCACGTTTGTCTTGAAGTTTCACTGGTTGTTGCTCATTGCTGGTCCTCGGTATTTGGGACAGTGCTCGCACCTGACTAGTCGGCCAAATTTCAAAACAGTCTGAAATCTGTACTAGCATCTGTGACTAGTCACAGCACGTCTCACAAGTGCTTATACTAGACTAGAAGACCGTCTGGAATGGGCACATGCTGAGAGTTGGGTACAACCCGGGGCTTTTTGTTACAGACTAAAAACATGAATGGGCGATAAGCTTCAGTCTTGTAATGTTTGCTTGGCTTAAGATAAATGTCTTACATGAATCAGCTCCCTCCAAATTTAGTAAATGAGATGGCTGTTGAATTCTCTGGCAAGAAGAAATAGAAAATACTTCAAATGGAAAGTTAAGGAACTGTTGGAATAATTGTTGGAATTAATCAAACATTCAGCATCAGTAATTAAAAAGCAACATACAGACTCAACTGATAGAGTAAATCATCAAATGGGAAGATCTAGCCAAGAAAACCTCATGGAAGCGCAATTAAATTACAACCTCCAGGCATATCAGGTTTTGTACAAACCTAACATTGAGTCAACCCTAAATTTGAGATGCTAATTATGGGTCTCCATGATTAGAAAGAAAGACAAATTGTCTCACTATGGTAGAGAGAGAGAGAATATCCCACACAGGCAGACTAAGTTTTTTTTTTTTTTTTTGCTGCTGCTGTGGTTTAAATCAAAGCTGACTGTCCATGACAGCGAATAACCCATTCAATTAGAGCCAACCATTCGCCAATACTCCAGACTTAGCCCAGTCTTGCGAATGCTGTGCATCTCTGGTTGTATATGGTAACTGCATGCTTTTGGACCAGTGCTTATTTCATTTGCTTTTAGCACTGGTCCAAAGAGAGATTAGGAACGAAGAGTACATTTGGGGCTGTCTACTTGAACCCATCACCCCCCCCCCCCCCCCCCCCCGTGTCTCTTTCAATACATGCTTGCATGCCTCCAGAAACTGTTGCAACTGTGGACCCTGAATAGAAGACTGAGGTTCTGTCTTGTGGCAAGTCTAATTTACTTTTGGACTCTGTGCCTTTCCCTTTTCGTTCTCTCTCTCTTTGTATAAATTTACAATCTTGGTGATGAATGCATAGCGTGACCCGTATTGCGTTATGCCCGATTTAACAACAAAGGCTTTTACCACAATAACCATGCCATCCTGTATTCCTACTCTTTGTCCCCTCCAACTCTCTGTCAGTCTAGTTGGAAGCATCTCATTTTAGCCCCATCATTACAGTAAGAACAGATGCACTGGGCTGGTCCTCTGCTCTTTTTGGATTTTGAAGAGCACAATAGCTAATGGCAACCGGCAAGGTCTTCCAGTAAAGCAGCCACTTGGGGAGGAAAATGAGCTGGAGAAAAGCAGTCAGACTAAAGAACAATAGGTTGCCACTTCAGAACAAAGAGAATGGAGACGAAGCAGCTGAATCCGTTTGGCTGTTCTGAAGTACCATCTCTTTCTGAAGTAGCTTTTTAAATCCTCCTTTTCCCTGAAAACCAATAAAAAAACCAATAACTTCAAACTTCACTGAGATATTCTTAACCACAAGATTTGCTGTTTCTTTAAACAGCTCGCTCTCCTTCATTTATTATTTTCCCAGTTCTATTGCTCCTGCCAAACACTGTGCTATTGGGACCAATGACTGCTCCTGATGGTGGGCTGTTGTTCCTAGTGAACATGTAAGCAGCGGACTCTAACTCTTCCGGTGCAAATTCTTGGTAGCTCTCTGATTTATTCTACTCTATCAGACCAGCCCTGCTCACATTCCATGATGTCATTACCTTGTGCAAGTGGAATTTCCTCCACCAAACTCAGCACTAACCACACTAAGTGATGTTTAATGGATCAAGCTGTTCTCTGGAATTATTACTTAAAAGCATTTCTTTCCATATTTACCGCATCGAGTTGAATGGTAGGTTCCTGGAAATTGCTGGATGTTTTATGAGAAATGAGTGTCATTACTGCAGGGTAATGAAGCATACCTTCCAAATGGCTGACAAGTAGCATTCAGTACAGGTACAGGTTGATGTTGAAGAAGCACATCGTTTCAATTTATATGTTTTAAATTAGCCAAAGAGGTATTGACCAGATCAGGCCAAAATGTTCTCTGTTATCAGGTAACTGAGCAGAAAAGCCACACAATGCATCAACCAAGGATGTAGAGATGATTAAATCAATCTAACTTAAACACTCATTTTCTAGATATGAATGTTATGATATGAATCCAATTCCATATACCTCATCAAATATTCAGAAGAATATAATTATTTGAGAATATTAATTTCATATAATTCCCATTGATAAAGTAAAACAAATTAATTTAGCTTTACAAATGAGCTAATATCAGTAGGAGAAGAACACAGTCATAGAGCTGAATGAAGATACAAGGTTTATTTTGGCATAACTGAGACAATTTTAACCATAATGAGTAAATAAGCTTCCCAGCATTTGCAAAGGTGCTCAGTCTGGTTTCTAGGTCATTGCTTTAAGGAGTTATTGGTGGTTGATAAGAGACTGCAAATGCATTGCTAGGTAATTGCTTACTGCCTCAAGTCAATGTAAAGTCTATGATGTTCTGGTCTAATATAGCTGCTAAGTCAGTTGCATCTATTAATTTTCCTATCATCCATTTATCACAATTCTTAAACAATTAATATAACAACTCACCTCAATAATCCACACAATTTCATGCATCATGAATGTCCACAGCACAAATTGTGCAGTCAAATTTGAATGCTTAGAATTAGCAACAAGCCCTTTACAAGTACACTAAGTACAAGCAATAGTAATAATGATGTTTGCCTTAGCACCACTGATGATTATGAACCCTTGTTGAGGAGCTGGTTTGCAGAAGTTTTCATTTTCTTTTCTGAAGCTTTTCATGCGTCTGAACTGCACAACACTGCATATTGTAAAACCACATTGGATGGTGAAAAGTAAGAAGGCGTTGCTTATTACAACTGTAATAAGAGCTTTGGTTTTCACAGGGTAAACTGTGAACGAGCAAGTAGAGTTTACACATTTTTTCTCTATCCAAAACAACACTGCTGTGTGAGAAAGAGACAACCTATTTCCCCTCCAGTCAGCCAGCAGGCCTGAATCCACCCACTGCCAGCCTGTGGGAGTCCAGTATGTCTGCTTTGAGAACAGTGAACTGTGGGCTATTCTGAAAGACTGAATGAAAGCCGAGAGATTATGTGAGTAATGTATTTTATGACTAGTGTTCAGTTTCACACGACAGTGCTGACCAAGTGGAATGGATTCTGTTAATGTAAAGAAGGAACGGCTGCGAAACCCATTAGAATGAATGAGCTTACATCATAGCTCCAATCTTAGACCGAGTGTAACATTTTTTTGATATTGCAGAACATTTTGAGCACATTAGTTGAAAATCTTGGTGCAATAGGAGCTTTGGCCATTATGTATTAGCAACAAAATCATTTTAATAGTACAATATCAAGTTTCTTCCCATTTTCTATCCTTGTATTAGCATGTCATTAAAAGATCTTGTTAGCTCCCTCTAACAATATCTCCAGACACACTGTTAACATGTGCAAAAATAATTTAACATACACAGCATAACTTGAGGTTTTAATAACTTGTCTGATATTGTGGATGTTTAGATGTTATGCTTGATGTTCTTCTTTACCTCATGTGACATCTTAAGTTGAATTTTGACATTTTAGCTCCCTAGTATACATATCTGTACAGTTCCATGTGATCAAATGGGGTTCAGCAAGGTGGAATATTTTCACCTTTTCTGTTTAATGGAAGATCTGTCAAAAAAATTCAAATAATGTGAGACCGGATGTATGGTGGGAGTATGGTGCTGATGATGAAAAAAAATAATAATAATCTTGCCAGGACTAGAGATGACTGAGACAGGTGAAATTTTCTACTGTATTAAGGAAAAATTACATTAAATTACTGACTCACTCCAATGAGAGCATTTGATAAGATCAGTTCTCAACTGCTCATTTAAAGGGTCATGAAACCCCAGACTACTTTTTTATTTTATTTTAGCAGAGGTGTTTGTGTTGCACATCATAGAAGACAATGTTAGCATCCGATAATTTTAACAGTTGGAGAAAACTGGTTACTTTTAAGCTTTTTTGTGCTATTTTCATCTTCCGGGTTTAAAATCTACATTGTGTTGACGTCACAACTTGTGACGTGGCAATGGACTATAGTACATCGATGACGCGTCGGTGTCTATTAAATTATTCATGAGACTGCGTATAATAACTTGTCTGATATTGTGGATGTTTAGATGTTATGCTTGATGTTCTTCTTTACCTCATGTGACATCTTAAGTTGAATTTTGACATTTTAGCTCCCTAGTATACATATCTGTACAGTTCCATATGATCAAATGGGGTTCAGCAAGGTGGAATATTGTCACCTTTTCTGTTTAATGGAAGATCTGTCAAAAAAATTCAAATAATGTAAGACCAGATGTATGGTGGGAGTATGGTGCTGATGATTTAGTTATGTCTCTTTATAGGGCAGTTTTACAACAACTGATTTGAGTTTGTTCAAGCTACAGCATGGTGTGCAGTATGATGTTAAATTTAACCCTAAAAAGAGCACCCCAGTCTTAAATTATCTTACACTAAATGACAAGGTATTCCAAGGTATTTTAGCATTTTCTGAAGGGGAGTTTCAACAATGTTCTGCACATCACAGTAATTCTCAACATTTACATTTAGATTTGTGTTCTGGAGTTTGTGATATGGAGATACACATTAGGAAGTCCAGGTCAAGGCTCGTGAAAGTCTGTGCATTGTCTTGACTGGACATAATTCAAGCAAAAAAATATATATATATTGCCAGGACTAGATATGACTGAGACAGGTGAAATCTTCTACTGTATTAAGGAAAAATTACATTAAATTACTGACTCACTCCAATGAGAGCATTTGGTAAGATCAGTTCTCAACTGCTCATTTAAAGGGTCATGAAACCCCAGACTACTTTTTATTTTTTTATTTTAGCAGAGGTGTTTGTGTTGCACATCATAGAAGACAATGTTAGCATCCGATAATTTTAACAGTTGGAGAAAACTGGTTACTTTTAAGCTTTTTTGTGCTATTTTCATCTTCCGGGTTTAAAATCTACATTGTGTTGACGTCACAATTTGTGACGTGGCAATGGACTATAGTACATCGATGACGCATCGGTGTCTATTAAATTATTCATGAGACTGCGTGTTCTTATCCTATGAGAAAAGGCTTCGCTTAATTATTCACAACAGCATGTGTTGATTTGCTATGACAGATGTTTCAGACTGTGAGATGACATCGCGCATGTTAACTGAGAGAAACGTTCATGGATGGAAGAAGAGTGTTTGTTTTTGCTTTGTAATAAGAGTTCGGCACAAACGCGATTCATTCACTTGGTGAGCATAACCGTTGTTACAGCTCTGAGACACAACCCGTCAAAAGGCTTATATAAACGCCACAGAATAAGCCTTAAAAGTTCTTAGAGGTGCAACAGCGCGTTCATATGTTTTCGATGCATGCACTCTATGGGAGCGAAATGAAACGGTCTGAACGCGAAGCTGTGCGTGTTGTTAGTCTGTCTCCCCTCTTCCACCTCCTCCACTCCGCACCACGCCCACTTTTTTAGCATTTTTTTAAAACTGTGGTGATGTTACGGAAGGAGACTCACACATAGGGTTAGACAAATACAACAATGTTTATTATCAGCAAGGGGTGCGGATGGATGGGGCAGGTGAGTATATGAACTTAGGGTAACGGTCCTTAAGGTAGATGAGAAGAGTAATTCCGTATAGGGTCCTCACAGGAGATCATGGAAGGGAGACAGAGGACTGCACACACCTCAGTTGATGAGTACACGGGGAATCCACGGAGCAGATGACGGGAACGGACTAGGGAATGGAACACAGGAGAACACATTGGAGGAAACACAGGAGGTAAGTAGCACAGGCAGGTAAAGTCTTTCTATGTTTCGAGTAAGGATATCAGAGAGAGAGAGTCTACTTCGATGAAACGAGATCGGTCACTGGAGTGAAGTGAGGTGTGTGCTTTTGTATGGGACCTGAGGGTGATTGTTAATCCGTGACAGGTGAGTGTGATTAGAACTCAGGTGTAGGTGTTTGCTGTGATTGGGAGGTGGCTGAGTCTGGCCGATCTGTGACAGGTGAGAACTAACCAGTGCTGAAACGAGGGGTCTCATGACCCTTTAACAGCCTAGTAAAGACTTTCACGCAAGTAATATAGCCATTTTCAATGAATATCAAATTAGATGCATCCTGTCTGCAAAAGTTATACTAATGTCCTTGAGAAAAAAAGTACAGCAAAAGCCCAAAGCATATGTAAAGCAAAGTTATCGTTTAAATCCAACTGAGAAAAGAAAGGGAAAAAAAGAAAGAAGAAAAAATAAATGCTGGTGGTTTTTAGTTGGTTTAAGGTGATCTCCCGGCCTGACCAGCTGACAAGCACACAAACCTCCTCTAAAACCAGCAGACCCCCCTGACCAACTAATCAGCATGGTTAAAAGCTGAGGAGAAGTTGTCCACATAGGGCAATGCACAAATACATTTGGATAGGTCGCAATAAAACTCTGAACCACCCTGCCGTAATCCATCAGATTTAAGCAGGCTTCCACGAGGTGTCACTGTATATACAGGGTAAAACACAACTAGACACACACACACACACTCCACATCCCCATTCACATTCTGCCCCCTTGAGGATAAGTGACAGAAATAGGACCAGTACATCAGAAATAGGACCATGTACCACATTAATCTAAAATCATCCTTGCGTTACAAAAGACAATAATGTAAAATAAACAAACTATGGCTTAAAATGTCAAACATTGGCGAAGGATTTTTATTATGAACAATTAACAAACTTTTTTACTTTACACCACAAGGAGGAAGCAAAGAGCTTTGAATCAAAATTTTGCAAACGTGTCCCCTACTTCTCATAAACATTAAGTCATGTTTGCTAAGGCAACCTTTACAATTACTATGACTCATACTTGGGGTTACAAGTTTGAATGAACAATATGGGCTCCTGACATAACCATGAGTAGTAACCATCTAACAATGCCCTGGCAACCACCACTCAAACATTCTTGAAAGAAAATTAAATAACTTTCTTGTTAATACACTTCAGCTGTGATGCCAGGTTAACAGAGTAAAACATGATTTTTAAGAGATCCTCTCTTCTAGTTCTCTGGCCTGAAGGAGGAAGACATTTGTCACAAGAACATGAGCTCCTTAATGATCGATTTCCCCAAAAAATTAGATTTTAAAGCTAGTTTTCTTGATGAATCTCGTTAATTTTGATTACTTGCTGAATTGGTTTCCTCTGGCAGATAACGTGTTAACAGAGAAGAAGAAACAAATTCAAAACAATTATTTTTATGGTGAACAAAAATGCATTAGGTTATATACACAAACACTGACACACACATCCCTTGAAATCCCCTGTCCTGCAGACTGTCCTGTCTGTGACTTTCTAATAATCCTGGAGGCCTTGATTAGCTTGTTCAGATGTGTTTGATTAGGTAGAACCCTCTAGGAAAATGGACCTTGAGGGCCAGAGTTGAGACACCATGCACTAGGCTGATATCTCTTTACAGTATATTAGACAAACCAGTGTCTTTTTGTGTTCAATGGGGAAAAGGTCAAGATGAGCAGCATGGAAATGGATAGATAACAGAATCACTTTCAGAATGTGTGACTCAAATGAACTGAGCAAATGTATATAAAGATGAGGAGTTGCTTAAGTACTATGTTGTCGCTATCGTGAAGAAACACTGTTTTTTTCCACTCTGGTTCCAAAACCCCTTTGTTTGGCCTTCCTAAGGTGGACAAACTTATTTTTTAATACTGTTTCTGAACATTATAACCCCAATTTTCATCTGTGTGCTACACAATTCACAGAGCACAGCTTCCAGAACCTAAGATAGAACAATGCCAGCTACACACAAAAACTTGTACTGCATCTGAATAACAATTGTACTGTAGTTTATGTGGTCCCACTTCATATTAAGTGGCCCTAATACCTGTGTACTTACATAGTAACTAGATGTATGTAACCACAGTGTAAGTACACACTGGTACATAGTATCTAGAGCTGTAATATTTAACCCTCCGAATGATTTGTGTAAGTACAAATGTGTAACAGGACATATATAACTAAATTTTGTAACACCAATATGTATGAGTAATTGGAACAATTTGATCCAGGGGGTGGAGATGGGTAGGTTTAGGGGTGGAAATGGGTAGGTTTAGGGATATGTAAAGTGGGAGGAGTTGGATCTCAAGTTGGTGGAGTTGGTGTACCACTGTAATGCCAGTGTGCTTACATGGTGACTCCTCAGGAACTGTCCACTTAATATAAAGTGTAACATTCTGGACACCAACCACAATTTATATGTAAAGCCTAACTTACTAACTTACTGCTGTGTAACATCAGAGTAATTACATGGTAAATCCATAGGAATTGTTTACTCACTATAAAGTGTAACACTTTCTTTACCAAAAAGTGCTGTTAGCCCTGTTACACATTTGTACTTTCATTACCAAAAAGTGTTTACCAATGTCTTGTTACACATTTGTATTTACACATACCATTCAGTGGGTTGTTATATGTGTGTAGTTACACAAACATTACAGCTGTAGATACTATGTACCAATGTGTACTTACACTGTGGTTACATACTATGTACACATCTAGTAAGTACACAGGTATTAGGGCCACTTAATATAAAGTGGGACCGTTTATGTAATAGGCTACTGGGTCATTCCGTGTCAACACAACCAGAGGTCCCCGGCTAAAATTTTAGATTTTGCTAATAATTATTCTGAAGAAAGAAAAACATATATAGTGATGAAAGCCAAAATATTAAATGTCATGGAAGAATATTTCCTGATTAATCCAGTATTTTGTAGAGGGGGTCAAAATGGCAATTTTCACCTGAGATTCAGAGCCAAATTGCAGGGGGGTAAAATTGACTTAGGAAAGATGGCAGCATCATAATGTCACTTTTATACAAATCTCTTGAATTTAGCAATCTTTGTTGCATTATGTGCCAATGGTAACCATTTAAAAATGGGGAAAGAGCACTTTTCAAGTTTTTTTTTCTCCAAAGTTTGCAGGCATGCAACTCAAAATGTATAAACAATATCTTAATGCTATTTTAGATATCGGGTCTTAAAGGGGTCATATGATGCTGTTAAAAAGAACATTATTTTGTGTATTTGGTGTAATGAAATGTGTTTATGTGGTTTAAAGTAAAAAAAAACATTATTTTCCACATACTGTACATTATTGTTTCTCCTCTATGCCCCGCCTTTTTGAAACGTGTCGATTTTTACAAAGCTCATCGGTCTGAAAAAGCGAGGTGTGCTGTGATTGGCCAGCTATCCAATGCATTGTGATTGGCCGAATACCTCGTGAGACGGAAATGTTACGCCCCTCACATACTGTTGATGCCGTGTCCGGCCGGAGCGTTTCATAGCTTTTCTCTTGGTTGCACTGCTTCCAGCAGTGTATGTTTATATTTGAGCATTTATCCAATAATATTTCAGCAATCGTGTTGCCAGGGTCAAAGCAATCTGCCTTAAGGCCTTCAGAATCAACAGTGCAGGCTTCTGTTAGCTTAAATCAATGGCAATGAAACCGTTGCTTTAACCAATCAGATTTCAAGTTGGCAACACCAGGGCCATCTAGCTGGCTAACGATAACATCAGCATTTTCTTGTCCTTTGATTGGATGGTCAGCATACCAGCTAGCAAACAGCGTCACTGTAAATCATTTTATTAAAACTTAGTAAAACTTTAATTACTGTTTCTCATGTTTAGATTTTCAGTGCCTTTTGAAAAAATATTTGCATACTATATTTAGTAAATCTACTCTCCTAATGACTGCGGAAAACAACCACACACCTCCTCGGCACCGGCTCTGTGAAAGACTCGTGAAGATGAAAAACCACTAGAGTATGGTAGGTTAATTTTCATTTTTGACTCTTTTATCGCTTGATGTGTTGTACGTTGATGTTATTTGCGCGATATAAAGCCAGGTTTAAGTTTCCATAAGAATATCTCAGTTTCCAGAGTGGAGCTGTATTAACCGGTCTTTTCCTCCGGCCGCAGCGCCGCTGGCAGAGACAGACGAAGCCCGAGTCAAGCCCACCGGCCGCCATTGACGCAAGCCCGCCGGTCACCGCAACAACAAGCCCGCCGGCTGCCCAGTTCCCCCGTAACCAAAGGAGGAGGATCAGGAGAAGAGGACTGTTCTCTGCCTTCATCCTAGCCCCAGAGCTCACTCCAGTGTCGGCTCCAGCCCCAGAGCTTGCTCCAGTGTTCGCTCCAGCCCAAGAGCTTGCTCCAGTGTCGGCTCCAGCCCCTGAGTTGGCTCCAGTGCCAGCTCCTCGAAAGCGCCTTGCTGTGCCTGCTCCTCCAGAGCACCCTACAGTGCCAGCTCCTCATAAGCGCTTCACAGTTCCCCTGTTAAGCCCAGGGAGGGCTATAGATCCCCCGTTGAGCCCAGGAAGGGCTCTAGATTCCTCGTTTAGCCCCGGAAGGGCTCCTGACCCACAGTTAAGCCCAGGGAGGGCTCCTGATCCCCTTTGAGCCCAGGAAGGGCTCCAGATTCCTCGTTTAGCCCCGGAAGGGCTCCTGATCCCCAGTTCAGACCAGGGAGGGCTCCGGATCTCCAGTTAAGCCCAGGGAGGGCTCCTGATTCCCAGTTTAGCCCAGAAAGGGCTCCTAATCCCCAGTTAAGCCCAGGGAGGGCTCCAGTCCCCGGGTTTGGCCCTGAGAGGGCCTTGGAACCCGTAAGCGTCCTCAAGTATTTGGGGGGGCAGTAAGGCTCCAGCCGTAGAGGCCGGGACGGGGGATGGGGCCGCAGCCTTCCTGAACTGTTTGATCAGCCATGGCACCCCGAACTGCCAGATCCCCCATGGTGCCCAGATCTAGGACCGCCTTGGGGCATCCCGTCCTGTCCCGTCCAAGCCTGTCCTGAGGGATCTCCAAGGCGCCTATACTCTTGGATGTTGTATGGTGCGAGGATGCGCCTTCTGTAGGGGGGCATCATGTCAGGCTTGTGTTGTGTTTTGTTCCCCATGTGCTCCCTGTGTCCCAGTGTTTATGCCCATATTCGGTTAGTTTCCTGTTCCTGTTCTGATTATGCTGATTTAATTCCATGTGTAACCCGTTTATTTCCATTGATCCCAGGTGTGTCTACTCATCCCCTCGTCTTGTCATGTGTTTAAATAGTGTTCCCTGTTTTTAGTTCAGCGTCCGGTATTGTTTATGTCTACATGTGCTACGTGAGTTTTCCTTGTTATAATTAAAATTCTCTGGATTTATGTACTCCTCGTCTCCCTCCGTTCCTTGCTCCGCACACAATGTTTGTTTATTTATTTAAAGAGCCCTTTTTAGGCTACACAGTAGCTCCAAAGTTCTGTACATCACAAGTTAAGATAATGTAAAAAGAAGAAGGACATAATTAAAACAAGACAACAACAACATCAATGATAAATAAACCCAGTAAAAAGTTAGAATGCCAAATAAAACAGGTATGACTTTAAGCGGCACTTGAATTAACCTAACGTAAGGGATGCGCTAACCTCGAAAGGTAGCCTGTTCCATAATCTTGGGCCAGTGACAGCAAAAGCGCGGTCACCCTTAGATTTAAGACACGCTCTTGGAATCATTAATAGTAATTTATTTGAGGATCTCGGCATTGATTTTGCATTATATGGTATAATGAGCTCTATCAAATATTCTGGTGCTATTCCATGTAATGCCTTAAAAACACAAGTCAAGACTTTGTATTGGATCCTGTAATGCACTGGTAACCAGCCTAATGAGAATAACAGTGGGGTAACATGATCAGACTTCTTAGCTTTCATGAGCATTCTTGCAGCGGCATTTTGTACTAGCTGGAGACGTGCAATGTGAGTCTGACAGGTCCCGAAATAAATAGCATTACAATAATCTAAATGGGAAAACATGAAAGCATTGACGACTTTTTCTATGTCACTAGTTGAAAGGAATGATTTTAATTTCACTATTGCCCTCAATTAAAAAAATAAAAAACAATTCCGAACTACAGCATTTATTTGATTATCAAATTTTAACGAGTAAACAAAAATTATTCAAATTCTTTACTCTGTCCTGTATATAACAAGGCCAAGGGCCTAGTATGTCACTTTCAGTCTTGCTAAAAATGGTGCGACCAAAAATCATAATTTGATATTATAAGTTTTGCGTTCATTCAATTGATGAATTAGAAGATTATCAACTGAAGATTATCAGCCAACCAATCTTTCACTTCATCCAGACACCTACGAAGTGTTACACAGGAATCATTACAATTAGGTCATAAAGGCAAATAGATCTGTGTGCTTTCTGTGTATAGGTGATAAGAAATATCTTTTTTTTTTTTTCAAATCCTTCCGAATGGGAGCATGTATAATGAGAACAAAACAGGGCCCAATATGGACCTTTGGGGTACCCCACTGGTAAAATGTGCAGAATATGAAAAACAATTACCAACCTTTACTGTAAAAGATATTTGCTTCAAATAAGATGCAAACCATGTATAAACTGTTCCTTGAATTCTGATAAAATACTTTAGCCGGTTCAATCAAATCATCAATGGTATCAAATACTGCAGAAAGATCCAATATAATTAAAACAAAGTTATGTTGCATCTGTTTCACCTAAATTAATGGCAGAGGTAAGAATACTAGCTCTGATCCCATTAATTTTTTCGACGAAAAATTTTGCAAACAAAACAGGGCCCAATATGGACCTTTGGGGTACCCCACTGGTAAAATGCGCAGAATATGAAAAACAATTACCAACCTTTACTGTAAAAGATATTTGCTTCAAATAAGATGCAAACCATGTATAAACTGTTCCTTGAATTCTGATAAAATACTTTAGCCGGTTCAATCAAATCATCAATGGTATCAAATACTGCAGAAAGATCCAATATAATTAAAACAAAGTTATGTTGCATCTGTTTCACCTAAATTAATGGCAGAGGTAAGAATACTAGCTCTGATCCCATTAATTTTTTCGACGAAAAATTTTGCAAATAAATTGCAAGTTGTTAACGAGGGAGTCAGGGTTAATTTCATACTAGGGCAAAGATGTCTATTAATAACAGTGAATAATTTACATGGAGAATTATTAGCCATTATATTGGCAAAATAACTTGTTTATAGTACTTTACAGCTTTTTGATATTTGATCAGACTATTCCTCAGCATTTGTAGGGAAATATGCAGTTTGTCTTTGTTCCACTTTCTTTCTGCTCTTCTACATTCCTGTCTTAGGGCTCTAGTCTGTTCATTCAACCACGGTTGCACATTGACAGTTTTTTTCCCTCGTCTTACATGGAACAATAAAATCCATGATGTTAGAGCAGACAGAGTTGAATGTTGAAATTAATTCTACTGGATCCGCAAAGGGTGGTGCAGACTTCATCCAAGGGATTGAAGGTATGGCAATATAGGCATTTGAAAATTCTGATGTCGTGGAAGGAGAAATAATACGAGAATATATAACAGACAATGAAGAAGCTCGACATATACTTGGAAGATCTATGTTAAATACTACTGGGCAATGATCCGAAAAACTATTAATCATGGCATCAAGATCACAAACAGACACTCCTAATGAAAAAACAAGCTCAAGAGAGTGGCCATGTTCAGTGTCGAGTACTACACATCGCCGACTGAGTCAAATTAAATGAGTCCAACATTTCTAAAAACTCTGTAACCATAGGTTTTCCAGGGCAAAAAACATGGATATTAAAATCTAAAAACGACAATAACATTGGCCGGCGACTGCCTATGAAGTCATTACCCTGCACAATCACATTATAAAAGCGCGCCAGGAGAACACGTCATCCGCTTCTTTGTCTCAAGCTTGCGCCCGAAGCATGGCAGGGAAACTAGAGGACTCAATGTCTCGTTCCCTACTCAGGGAACCATGGTTACATACGTAACCTGAGATGTTCCCTTTCAAGGGAACTTCGAACTGCCTGCTCTAGGGGTCGCTATGGGGAACGGTATACCCACGCCACCATGTTGAGGGGAGTGCATGTCCAACCACAGGCGAGCACTAAGTACCAACTCTACCAAAGCTTTAAGGGAGTTGCCTCTGGGACGTTAGATGGCTGTCAGTGACATTATCCCCTACGGCCAAAGGCCTAAGCTACATACCCCAAAACACTTATCTGTTAGGGCCAGGACTCCTGGGCCCAGGGTAGAGCTCAAAGGCTTGGAGTCAGGAAGAGATTCCTTTAAGGGGATACGACCACGTGCCTAGAATCATACTTGGACTTGGCCTGTCACCCAGGGGGCAACCGCTTACTCTGCATGAGCTTGCTAAAGGAACTGTCTCAACAGACCCCTAGTAGCAACACCCTGTTAAAGTAGGTATCCTGAGGATACATAGGTAGAGTGGTGCCCAAGGTGGAACTGCAGACTAACCGACTCAAAGAAAGGGCACGAAGCCACCGCGCGTAGCCCCTACCATACAGGATTTTAGAAAGAACGCAAAATACTTGATGTGAGAACTTACCACAGCGTGGATTTTAGAAAGTGCACAGGGAGTCCATAGATGGAAATGGCGCATCCCAAGAATAATATGTCTTTGAAGTCACCAACTCATCCTCATGGTATAATGCTGGAATGGCTAGCAGTAAGTTACCTAGCTGAGGGAGCATAACACCCAGCTCTCAG
>NW_015505277.1:1755823-1763133 GCF_001515645.1 Sinocyclocheilus grahami | reverse complement strand
GTAGGTATCCTGAGGATACATAGGTAGAGTGGTGCCCAAGGTGGAACTGCAGACTAACCGACTCAAAGAAAGGGCACGAAGCCACCGCGCGTAGCCCCTACCATACAGGATTTTAGAAAGAACGCAAAATACTTGATGTGAGAACTTACCACAGCGTGGATTTTAGAAAGTGCACAGGGAGTCCATAGATGGAAATGGCGCATCCCAAGAATAATATGTCTTTGAAGTCACCAACTCATCCTCATGGTATAATGCTGGAATGGCTAGCAGTAAGTTACCTAGCTGAGGGAGCATAACACCCAGCTCTCAGTCGAGAGGGTGTTTCAACCTACAGCATGTTCGTTAGAAATCCTTAAGGGTAAGCGTACTGCAAGCTTAGCCAAAAACTCAGCGCCTCAGGGAGGCAGAGGAAGAGCCTAGTTCGCCTGATGTTGCCAGTTCCAGGTGCTCTGGGAAAACAGATAACTCAACTCTCCACATGAGAGGAGAACTCCGAATTCAGAAAAAGAGTAGCGTGCTCATAGGCAAACCTCTGATAGAGGGGAGCACTGCTAAACACCACCACGAGAACAGCCCATGGAGCGGGGAATTCAACTCCTCAGAAGGGGAGAGAACTCGAACGCTCGGAAGAAAGCACCATGCTCATAAATAACCCTCTACAGTGAGGGGACCGATGCTTTAAAAATTTATCAACAGAGACACACTAGTTGAGTGGAGGCCAAGGTGAGTACCGGGGCCTAAGCCAACTCAGAGAAAGGGAACAAGGCTGACAACGCGTAACCCTAGCCATACAGGATTTTAGAAAGTGTGCAGAGTGCTTAGCATGCAAACTTACCACCATGTGGATTTTAGAAAATGCGCAGAGTGCTTAGCGTGCACACTTACCACCATGTGGATTTTAGAAAGTGCACAGAAGCTTAGCGTGTGCACTTACCATAGTATGGATTTTATAGAGATCTGCTCACAGATGCCCAGAAGTCCTCAGCCACTCAATCGGGAGTGGCAGGCTCAAAGACAACCCTCTGAGGTGAGGGAGCACTGCCTGACTTGACCCGAAGAGAAGCAGCTTATCAGGGAAGCAGCAAGTGGCCCAACTACCTGATGTCACTGCTGTAGCATTTGGACCAATCAGACACACAACGTTTTGTTATATTTAACAAATAATATCTAATGCCCCCTCACCTAACCAAAGGGCCAATTACGAGGGTCTATGGACCCTTCCCCCGAAATGCACCTAACACCTCAGAAAGGCAGAACAGGCCTCTGGTTTCATGGCAACCAATGCTGATATCACTGGTTTTATTGCCTAAAGGAATGCGGGCAGAGAAACTCCCTCATTTTCCTCATAAGAAAGACACATAATGCCCAGAGAAATGGAAATAGTTAATTATAACTAGTTATGGTTAATTATTCATATTTCCTGTCATGAGCTAAATTCGCTACACTGCCATGGAGCGACTCATAGCTAACCCTCACAGAGAGGGGAGCACTTTTTAGCTCGACCAGAAGGGGGCGCTAGATCATAACGGGTATCCCAGCAGGGCCCAATAAGAGACAGTCCACGGGTGCCAGACACCGTATAACCCGACCCGATAGAATCTGAAGAAATAGCGGGACCCAATAACCATTCATGCTTATAGAGCTTACTGCTCCTCAGAGCAGAAGCACAAAGGAGGGGTTCCCACAGAAACACAAATCCCTCTTACCTCAGGGAACGCAGTGTACTCCAGCCCACTCCACAGAGGGGTGATTATTGGTTCAACCATAAGGGCAATGTAACAGTGAGGACCCACGGGCCCGACCGTCTATGCCGCATTGAGCTCCTCAACACGTCAGAGAGAGGAGCTCTAGCTCAGAGAACGTGCAAGAAGGTTAAGGAATGATTAAAATCTCGGGAGACCTCTCAGGGTGTGAAATGAGTAGTTCGCACCTGGCCAGAGGATAGAGAGCATGTCGCAAAGCATGTACTCAGAAGAGCACTAGCCCACGAGAAGGACCCACAGGTCCTGAGGTTGCAGCATTATACTGGGGACCTGATGCTGGGAGACTTCCTCAGAAGCCCATGCTGTGTGTCCAAGCCAAAGATGAGGGCTATTACCAGCCTGGAACCAGAACCGATGAGTGAAACCATCACTTAAATCGGTCAACAGCAGGAGGTCCTGACTTAGCAGGTGGGTCAAACCTAAAGTCAGAAAAAACAGAACAGGTCTGAGTAGCGCTGCAGAGAAAGGCTAGCATCAAAAACACAAGAACTAGCAGTAGAGTAGATAAAAATGGATCGTACTCACCAACCATGGCTCCCGCGCATGACTCAGGCTCCTTAAACCTCACGACCACCGTTTTGACGGAAGTGCCAAAAAGCTCAGAAGGGAAAACCGGCGCATCAAGAAGAAAGCCCTTCTCTTTCGACCCGATATCCACCAGACTCACCCACAGATGTCTCTCCGTAACCATCATGGCTGCCATTTTTTTGGATCTGCCAATGGCAGTGGCGGCCTGCTTAGCAGCACGGAGAGCAAGATTTGTGGTGCGACGCAACTCAGCCACCTCATCAGGTGATAGACCCTGCCTTTATCCAGGTCTTTCAGCAGATCAGCCTGAAAAGCCTGAAGCACCACCATGGTGTGCAACGAGACTCCTGCCTGACCTGCTGCCGCGTATGCCCTACCATTAAAACAGGTTTGGATGGCAGGGAGGGAGCCTTAAGAGAAGATGTCTCCCCCATGGAGAGATAGCAGGCCAGCGTCTCTTCAACAGGTGGCATCTTCTCATAACCATTCTCACTCATCCCCTCGATGTTGGCATAACTAGTATGCTGGAATCTGTGGATGTGGGACGAGAATGGATTTTTCCAAACCTCCTCAATCTCCAAATGAAGATCGGGAAGGAATGGAAGGCTCTTTTGTTTTCTTTTTTTTTACTCAAGCCGGAGTGCAGTATAATGTGGTTATCTGAGAAGGACATGATATAAACCATCTGTCCAATAACTGCAGACAGATCCACACTATACATTTCCTATATAAACAAAAGTTTAACAACATCGTTTGCACGATCGCTCTTGTGTTACTTGATCTTTTTCTTGACTTTCCCCATCAGTAATGAATGTAAAAGAAAAGAAAAAAAGAAGATTGTTCTCATGAGTGCGGATCATAATTTCCTATACTATATAAACAAAAGGAAATTACTGATAGGGAGAAATTTCCCATCAGGTCCTTTCCAAGTTCTCACCGCGACGCAACGTGCAGCATGCATTCAGCTCCTGCGGGAGCTAAACACGCTCCGCCCAACCTCTAGATTACCTCGGAAATCAAGTACGAACGAAAACTGCTGCCGCAAATGCATCGCTATTCCCGCAAGAGGTGAACGTTATCTACAAACTCGGGTAAAGGATGAAATACTCACATCCCCCTCAGTAGTCCCGTGAATGCATCACAATGACCACAAGCCGCCTCCTTGTGAAACGAGCGCATTCAATTCATGCTTATCCCTCAAAAGAAATAAGCAATGAATGCAGAGCGCATCCAACTCCTCTCGAGAGCTGAACGCGCTTGCTCTTCACCACACAAACACACACACACAGCACGCAAGCTGTGTGAAACTGCAGGTATCAGAGCAAAGCCTCTGGCAAGAAACATGCACTCTAGTCATGTTTAGCTTAACGCTAACATAAACAAACGGTCAGTGAAGACAAAGAAGAGGATAGGATTCTCCTGGCACCCTTTTATACTGTGATCGCGCAGGGTAATGACGTCATAGGCTGTCACCGGCCAATGTTATTGTCGTTTTTAGATATATGCTTCAGACACCGGTCACACTGAAGGTGTCCCCCAGAATGACCCCTAGAGGACGCAGTTCGAAGTTCCCTTGAAAGGGAATCACACAAAGTCAGAGTTACTTCCACAATAGGAGTGGAATCCACAGCGTTCATCCATGTTTCCACAATAAATAAAAGTACAAATCATTTGATGTATAAAAGTCGTTTAGGATAAATTACTTGTTTGTAAGGGATCTGGCGTTAACTAGCGCCATCCTTACCGAATCATTCCTGAACGGAACACTTGTGACTCCGCGATTGTCATCCTTCCTCAAGTAACGCAAGTTGACCAAGTTCATGCCTCTCTTGCCGTAGACCGATTTTGGCAGAAAAAGCCTAGGCAGGGCATTCGGCAACTCCGGCAACCATACGAAGACAAGGGAGTCGTAAATCACCCTCCTTCGAGGCCAAAGCGATCCTGGATCTCCTTGTTTTAGCTGACACACCCGCTCTACATCCACATTTCCTTCGGCATTTCTTTCTTCCACTGGCATGACTGATCCATTGCAGACTGCTGTTACATTGGAACATCCTAAGCCTTTGATCACAATGGTTCTGATTTATTGTTTATATATTTTTTTCTTTATTAATTTGTTTGATGCATCATTCTATATATCTGTAGGTATGTCTGGGCCGACTGATCCATTGCAGACTGCTGTTACATTGGAACATCCTAAGCCTTTGATCACAATGGTTCTGATTTATTGTTTATATGTTTTTTCTTTATTAATTTGTTTGATGCATCATTCTATATATCTGTAGGTATGTCTGGGCTGTTGTACGAAATATTTAAAATTACACAAACAAATAAAATATCTGTACAATTAACTATAACTGTAACAGTCCAGAGTTGTGACACTGCCACAACATCATGAGTATGAGCCATACCTTATGATGCAAAATCATAAGGACAGTTTTTTTTTTTTTTCCTCAAAATTAATTTGACAAAAAAAGTAGCCAGCTGTAGTCAATATCAGATGCAAATTTGAAGCATGCCATGGTTCTAAATGGTATCCAAAAAAGCAGAGTATATATCCAAAAAATGGGTCATATGATGCGATTTCAAGTTTTCCTTTCTCTTTGGAGTGTTACAAGCTCTTGGTGCATAAAGAAGATCTGTAAAGTTGCAAAGACTAAAGTCTCAAATCCAAGGAGATATTCTTTATAAAAGTTAAGAGTCAACCACACCTACCTAAAACGGATCATTCTAACACACCCCCACATATCTACGTCACTATGTGGAAATATTAGCATAATGCCGCCCAAATGTTCATGCAAAGAAAGAAGGCGTGGTTTCAGGAACAGCAGTAGTGTTGATGCAGCCATGTCAGGGAGACGCTCTGTACTTCAGTGTGAAAGCAAAAGCACTTTATTTGGCCTTCTGGAAGTAGATGCAATTAGGAATCATTGGTAAAAATGTATTTACGATGTTCGAATTTGTGCAACGCATTTTATGGACGACAGATTTTTTTAACCTAGAAGAGTACAAGGCTGGCTGTGCACAAAGGCTATTTAAAAAAAAAAAATGCCCTTTCGGGCTTGAACTGATGGTAAAACTAATGACATTATTAACTGTCTTGATATTTACTTTGAAAGCTGAAGCTCACGATTATGGTAAGAGGCGTTACATTTCCGACGCGTGCTTGTGGTGTTCGGCCATTCACAATGCACTGGGTCAGCTGGCCAATCAGAGCAGACTGTGCTTGTCAAAGGAGGGGGCTTTGTTGAAAACGATGTGTTTGAGAGAGGCGGGGCATAGAGGACCTACAATAATGTACATTATTTGAAAAATAATGTGTTTTTTGAACATTAAAGCATGTCAACATATTCTGTTACACCAAATACACAAAATAAGTATCTTTAAAATAGCATCATATGACCGACCCCTTTAAGTCGATATATGCATTAATTATTCTAAATGTCTCCAGCACCCGTACGAGTCTTCAAACGCACATTATTACTTACTGACTTGTCCAGTTCGTGTTTTGAAGGTAGCGTCCTATTTCTAATTCATACACATGAGCATCATGTTCTACAGCAACTACTACGCTGAAAGATACATTTTAGTTTACTAAAGCTTGCAGTCTGAAGTGGCTGTGATAAGATAAAAAGAACTTGTACTGCAAAGATGACATGGGTGTTTCTATAATTTGTCCTGTGGCGCAAGAACAATTTCATGAACAATTGACTCTTATGAGTCGGTTCTTTTCAGTGAATCAAAAAATGCTTTGCAACCAGCGTTTTTTTCAATTCATGAACTAATGAGTGTGTCGGATTTTTAAATAAGTGGTTCGAAACAATTCATGAAAAATTCAAAAATTGAAAAGTAAAATTCTGTCATTTACTATGATAGTTTTTAATCATGGAACATTTTGAAAAATATCCTTTTTTTCATACAATAATAGTCAATGGTCACCAAAACATTTTGGCTACCAACATACCTCAGAATATCTTGCTGTGGACTTGTTGCCTCACTGTCTCATCAAGCAATAACTTTGCAGGCAGTATTTGCACAAGGAGACCTAATGCTACTGATTTCTGACAGGTTTCTAATGGTTTAATGATCTACAACAAAATAGTGTGAGCTTTGGTGAAAACTAAGCAAATATTTAATAACTAAAATAGTATTTTCTCACTAGAAATAACATCAAAAGTGGAAAAAGCCGCAAATTTCAGATGCCATGTTTATTTTTTAGCTCAGTTGTCACAGAATGGAACGCACAGGATTGTGGGATATCAAAGGCAGCAAAGGATACATCTATGCATCCTTCAAAAATCGATAAGATGAAGGCATCTCAGGAGACAGGAGGTGAAACTAACATTGGATGCGGATATGTCTTGATGTCTTCCTAACTTGAAATGCATCTTCCAAAGGCAGCATTTTTCAGCTTTTGGACACAGCCCACCACTCCACACTTACTACTGTGAAGTCTCTAGCTCCAAATGTTCTCATCAGTGTGTAAGATGAGATGTTCAGGACATTTTGGCTTCATTTTTCTACAGTGGAAAGAAATAGACATGTGTTGTCCATCTTTTTTAAAGTCTGGTTCAGCAGAAGAAAGAACGCATATACATTAGGATGAGTAAAAAATTACAGAATTTAATTTTTGTATGCTCTGTTTCTTTAAATTATGGTGAGATTTTAGAAAGTTTTGTCTCTAAATCAATTCAATTTCTTATTGGGGGAAAAAAGATCTGTATTTTTTATAGTGTTGTTTGGTCACTTGTTGCTCCCATTCTGTAGGCCTAATGTTAGGATGATAAAGGTACAGTATGTCTTTTCTACACAGCAAACTGCAATGCACCAATGCAATTTGAGCTATAGTACATTGTCTGTGTTATTGCACCAGATGGGCTAGCCTTCCTTGAACCACTTTTGGTACTGTAGGTACTAACCACTGCATACTGGAACACCCAACAAGACTTGGAGTTTTGGAGATGCTCTGACCCAGTTGTCCAGCCATCACTATTTGACTCTAGTCAAAGTCACTCAGTT
>NW_015505277.1:1735142-1755808 GCF_001515645.1 Sinocyclocheilus grahami | reverse complement strand
TGTGTGTGTGTGTGTGTGTGTGTGCGTGTGCGTGTGCGTGTGCGTGTATATATATATATATATATATATATATATATCACTTTATGTACTGTATGGTAAAATCAAGGTCAGCATAAAGTTAACATGTACCAGATGATAAAGCGCAGCAATTTTGACAATGACCTTGTATTTCACAGAGCAAGTGGTTGTTCAAGTGGTCATGCACATAAAGCTCTTGTGTAACATGCCATTTTGTTTGAGGAAAATGCACTTATTTGTGAATCCATGCAGTCATTGGCGATTATTAATTTTATTAGAGGCCATTAGAAAGCTAAGAGTTTTCTCAGTGGGTTTGCATGACCGTTCACCTCACTGTGATCAGTGGAAGGAGCATATGGAGCTGCAGAAGCAACACGTTTGACTGAGATGGAGGTAAATGTTGGAGGTCACCGAGTTGGTGTCCAGACCTCTATCTAGAAACTGGCTGTATCTTAGACAGATGGGTCCACAGACTAGTGTTTTCAGGTAAACCCTGCATCTGCTTATAAGGGTTAAGGTTAATTAATGTGCAAGCAATTAATTTCAGGGGTTTTCAGCTTTTCTGGGTTTTTCCCCTAAAGTTTTTGTATTCAAAAAATCTGATTGACTGAACAGTTGTTAAGTGGTAAACCTGTAAACATGTGGTCCCACATGTAATAGAACAACTACTTAAGTTAACAAAGTTGATTATAAATATACCTTTAATTTAGCAATACTGGAACTATAAACATTCTTAAAACGAATTACTAATGAACTATTTTACCCAATATTTGTGTGTGGTCTGTATTTCTATTTCATGAATGAATCTTAAAACATGACAATAAGGTCACATTTTTGTACTCGCAGCTTCATTGTCCTTGCGTCAATGTTTTTTGTTGTTGTTTTTTTGTTTTTGAATGGGTGCTTGATTAAATGCCTGAAATAAGTTCTATGATTAACACATGCTCAAGACATTCTCACATTTTGATCTACATCATAAAACACATCGCTAATAGCACCTTGCGACAAGCATTTACTTATCTTGAAAAAGGCTTAACAAGTGGCTAAATGGGACTAGGTGACATGCCTCTTGTTTATAATAGCGCCCTTGCAAACTCTTACTGAAACATTCAGTGAAAATATATTTTAAATAAAGCCTGAAAGAGTTGTCTGAAGCGTAATAGTGGTGATGTTGAAGTCATGAAGTCTGCTGATTGTATTTAGGCATCAAAATGCATAAAAGTTGTGTTCATTTGGGAATATTATCTTTATGTCTGAATAAAATGTGTAAGTATCAGAAACTTGGTCACAGAGCTTATTTTCTGCAGTGGTCCAAAAGTGTTTTAATGTGTAATTTAAAATAAAATAAAATAAAATAAAATAAATAAATAAATACAATTTCTAAAATATTTCTGGTACCTTCAATCAGAGAAAAAATAATAATAATTAATTATATATTATTCATCATATCATTCATCATAGAAAAGCAACAACAAAATAATTTAATACATTTTAATAAAGTCCGCTATGTTTAATTTTACTCACCATTTTAAAAACACTATATCAATTACACCCCTAAACATGCATACACACACACACACACACACACACACACGCATACACAAAGCCTGAAGCTAGAAGGCAATAATTTATCATTACCAGCCTTCACTATGATGGAATACATTCTTGACTGTGCCAAAGGCGACATTATTTTCCCTTAAACTCTTGCGATTTCTGTAACTCTTTCTTTGCTGTGGCAAACATCTCCTCGGGATCAGAAATTAGAATCTTACTCTTCCTCACGGCACTAACAGGAGTGATGCCCGTGAAGGCTGAAGTCTTCTCAGGACTTTCTTTACTAACCTTCTGCGCTACTGGAAATGAAAAATAAAAATTGCTCAAGCAACACAAGCCCACCTCTATAAATTAGAGTGTGAAAAACATAATTTATAATCTGCCTGCGGATAGCCCTTTTCAGCTGACTCTATGAAATAACAGTGCACATAAACAGCCAGCATAAAAGGGCTACAGCCGCACCCGAGAGAGTGCATTACACCATGAATCAGTTTATTAACGTCTGCCGGTGGCACAATGCCTTTGGAGGTGAATTTATTCATTCGTAAAGATCTGTTTACGACGTTTATCTACACTCTGGTGCCAGACCACTAAAATGTAACAAACAACTCAAAGATAAAGATATGGCATGAGGGGTTTATAAAGAAATGACATTAGGGGGAGACATTAGCTTTGCTCCAAAACACAGTGAGCTGCCTCACTGTCAGCTGCCTATATAGGTGGATACATTCTAAGACAGTGATTTAAACACTGTGAAACCTCATAAATGAGATGCTCATGTGCATCACACAAATAGCGCTCCTTGCCTGAAGTGTATGCTTACAGTTGATTACAATACATTTTGATGTTAGCATATTGCTAAGCTAATGATACAATACTCTATAGTACACAATAACAATTTATTTTTGATAACATCAAGATTTTAGAATAAAATGTAATGGAAAAGTGCATATTTTACTGGTATTTAGTACTGGATTGAATATGTTACTTTGTCTTAACACACCATGCTGGATGATTTTTATTTATTTTTTCTGAGTTTACCTTCCTGTCGTGAGTGCACAACAAGCCTTAAAATACTGTCTAGTTCAGGAGTATCCAAACTCAGTCCAGGAGGTCCACTGTTCTGCAAAATTTAGCTCCAACCCCAATTAAATACACCTAAACCAGCTAATCAAGGTCTTACTAGGCATACTAGAAACTTCCAAGCAGGTATGTTGAGGCAAATTAGAGTTAAACTCTGCAGGATATTGGCCCTCCAAGACCGAGTCTAAACACCCCTGATGTAGTAATTGATAGATCACGCATCAGTCATAAGTCACATTAATATTTCTGGCATAGTTTAGGACCATGTAAGTCACGAACTTGTAAAAAGTTATAAATCTCCAGCATCTCTCACATCACCGCATCACCACTGTGACCCCTGTTGAAAAAAAACAGCATATGCTGGTTAGGTATGTTTTGACGCTGGGATGCTGGTTTAAGCTGGTCCTTTGCTGGTTTATGCTGTTTTTTTGCTGGTTTAAGCTGGTCCTTTGCTGGTTTATGCTGTTTTTTTTGCTGGTTTATGCTGGTCCTTTGCTGGTTTAAGCTGGTCCTTTGCTGGTTTATGCTGATCTTTTTGCTGGTTTATGACCAGCATAAACCAGTATGCTGAAAATGTAAAGACAGAAATTACTTTGGCCTATATTAAATATATATATTGATGATATGATGATGCAGATGCAAAAGCCTCCAAGTGCCGTTTAAAATTCCTCTAAAATTAGCATTTTTCTCAGGCTCCTATATTTATGTTCAGTTATTTCACTTTAATGACAATGAATATAACCTATTCATTGCCTTTAAAATAAAATTACTGAAACTGTACATAGGAGCCTGATAAAAATGATCATATTAGAAGAAAATTTCAAATGGAATTTAGAGGCTTTTGCATCTGAACTCTTCATATAGAGATGAATTAATGTATACACAAAAAAAAAGATTATTGCTGCTACACAGTTCTTAATCATTTTGTCACAGGTCTGATTTCATTGCATCATCATCATCTATCCTATTTTTATTTTTTTTCCCCACACATGGATCCAATTGGGCATTATGAACAATGCCATAGAAACAATTAACAATTTCCGAGTGTGAGAATGTAAACTGAAAGTTTACATGAATGAAAAGTTTTCTCGCAATTATGATAATGCAAGCCAACGTAAATACTGAACTATTCTAGCTCTTGTTTAAATTTATCCCACCATTGACATCTGTTGTCTTTTGAGGCATTGCAACAATAAAACAGATTTGAGTTCCTGAGCTCCTGCATTGAGCAGCTGAGCTCAAACCTTGATCTCCCTCTGAGTATGTGACACACAGGGCTTTGCAATTTTATGCCTTCTAAATAAACTCAACAGATGTCTCCCTTCAAGGTAGGCGCTTGATAACTAACTCTGTCGGTTTCTCTTTAATGTTGTCATTCATCGTAGATAAATGAAAGGGGCTGGCTGGCTGTTTGAAATATGAAAGGAAAAATACTGGCTAACTAAACATTCCATCAGTTTGGTTTTATTAGATTTGACCAGTGGAGCTCAGAGATAAACAAACTCTATGGAGAAAAATTATTCTGCTCTGTTTGAAGCTCTGCATACAGGCAAGCAGGGGGTTTTAAGTAATATTTGACATGAATCATATATTAATACCCTCAACATTCTTGCTTACAAGACTACTGTAGAATTTTGTTCATGCAAGCTACTGATTTGTTGGTGTCTAAGTCATAAAATTGGTAATCAAACTTCATCTTATCTCAGTTTATTATGCAGGGACGATTATAATTAAGCCATTAGTTGAATGAGCATCTCATTAGTATCTCATTAGCATATTTTTATGCTATCGGTTTGCACCCAACCAATAGTTAAATATAGACCTTCATGCTTTTTTTTGCTTTTTTTTTTCCTAGACATTTTATATTTTCATACAAATTCATATACAATCATCACATTGTAACATACAAGATTTATTTTTCTTTCTTTCCTTAATATAGCATTTTTCATTTATATTTTCAATATTATTTAGCTTTTTGTTTTGTGCAGTATTCATACTGACTAGCTTTACTTATTACAGAAATTTTGCAATTTATTATTATTATTATTATTATTCATAAAAATACATCACACTAAACATTAAGGTCTTTTGAAGATGGCTTTAAGTAAGCAAACTAAATAAAAAAAAATAATAATTTGAAAATTCACACACAAACACACACACACACACACCAAGTTTGTATATATTTCCTATATTAACTGATGTAGAGATAAAAAAAATGTATAGACAGACAGACAGATAGATAGATAGAAAGATAGATAGATAGATAGATAGATAGATAGATAGATAGATAGATAGATAGATAGATAGATAGATAGATAGATAGATAGATAATACTATGTACATTTTTGGGGCCTTATTAAGATAAATTGTAGTATCCAGTTCCTACAAACCCTTTTCAAATGTTTCAGTCTGAGTAGGAAGCTGATGTCTTTGAATCAGTCTTGAAGGGTCAGAGCACAGCAGGGGTCTCATAATTGTGGGTTGGAAAAAAAAATGTCATCTGTCTCTTCAGAATCATTGCTGTACCTGCCAACTGAGTCCCTGCTCGAGCCTCATCAACAGAACAGCTCCAGGCACACAGAAATGACTGCAGATTTATTAAAGGCTAATTCAACTGCACACTGAAAAAACACGGTGCGCACGGGGTAGAATTCCAGCAATCAAATCTTGGCTCTTTTAGAGAATCTGTCAGCTTATTTTA
Source organism: Sinocyclocheilus grahami (assembly GCF_001515645.1). Lineage (NCBI taxonomy): Eukaryota > Metazoa > Chordata > Actinopteri > Cypriniformes > Cyprinidae > Sinocyclocheilus > Sinocyclocheilus grahami. The sequence continues at coordinate 1,750,449 of NW_015505277.1, read as the reverse complement.
AACAGACATTTCTCTGAATTGGTGCTTTCAAAGTCTTGGTGATTTATTTATGACACTCTTACTATTTTATTTTTTAATCGATTTTTGACTGTCCATCATGTGATAAACCACTTTTTCATCCTTCTTCACAACCCACGGAAATATATTTGCCAGATGCATTTTTTATATAAATCAAACTAATAACTTTGTTTTTGCAAGCATAATACTCAATTCAGTCCAAATCTGGTTACCTTCTAAGACAGTGTTATCAGCACAGGTATGCCTACCTGCTAGGCATCACTGCCAGAAGCACCTCTGCCGGTGCCGTTGGAGCAGCTGAGGAGTCATCAGCCGGGAGCCACCCTTCACTGATGTTTTGCCCCTTTAATCCCAGAACATCTCAAGGTGGTGGAGCAGCGACAGGGACGTCTCCCTGCCAAGTCTTGCTTGGTGAATCTTCCACATATCAGCCCACATGATGTTTCTATTGATAGCTTCACAGGTTGTCCATCTGCCTTGCTGGTGTAGCCGCAGAGCTCTGACCTTGTAACACTCCCCCTCCATCTTTGACACTTCTGTGATCACCAGATCTTTCCTTTCTTTTGTGGATGCTTTGGACCACATTTTAGGTGCAGATCCCCATCCAAGCCATGTCCTTCCGGGCTGTGAGAACCCAACAATCTCCTGATGCTGTAGTCTGTTGATGGCCTGTTCCACTGTCTACGTCACGATCCACTTGCGTCCTGTGCAGATCTGGGCTTTAGTGTTTCTCACAAGAAGGTCGGGTGAGTCTCTTAACTCAAAAAGCAGCCTCACCTTTTCCTGCTTGTAGCCCAAACTGATGGCTTTTCGTGGGAGTTCCAAGATGTTTCTACCAAACAGTACCACATTGGAAAGGCTGCGCGGGAGGCCAAGCCATTTCTTGATGTAGCTATTTGCCATCCTGTCCATTTTCAGGACGGTTGTTAAGGTAATGTCACACAGCTTCAGAGGCCACATAAGATGCAGAGTACAGAGTAAACTGTTACCACCAAACCTTGAATTCCCCTGGGAGGCAGCTTTGGTCGATCTTGTTCAGCCCATCTATGAGCTGGGATATCACAGTGTCAGCCATGTGTCTGTCAGATACATCAGCAGTGTAGAGTCTTCCTAGTCTTCGGACAGGTTGGTGCAAAAGAAGAGGAATTTTCTCACCGCTCACTGAGAAGCAGATATGATCATTCCTAGCTCCCTTGCGAATTGAAAGGCTTCAGGACTTAGCTGGCTTTATCCTCATCCGAGCCCATGCTAGCAGCTCCTCCAGCCTTCGGAGGAGTCTGGACGTGCATGCAGTTGTATGGAGAAGGGTGGTGACATCGTCCATGTAACTTCTTATGGCTGGAAGCCTATGGCCTGAGTGGGCCCTGACTCCTCAGACCATCTGCCTGCCACCGATCAAGATGATCTCAAATGCTGCAGTAAAAAGGATGGGGGAGATGGAACATCCCATCGCTATGCCCCTCTCCAGCGGGTACCAGCCTGTCGAGATCTCTTGGGTTGTGTAGCAAACTTGGAAGGTGTTAAAGTACTTGGTTACTATGGTCTGAATGGGCAGTGGCACATATAAAAAATTGAGTGCAAAGGAGATTATTTGGTGGGGAACTGACCCGTAGGCATTCTCAAGGTCCAACCAGACTACGTGCAGATCTGATCTATTCCTCTTGGCTGTCTGGATTTGGTCCCAGATCATAGCTGAGTGCTCCACGCTGCCAGGGAAGCCTGGGACTCCTGCCTTCTGGCAACTGGTATCAATGTAATTATTTGCCAAGAGGTAGCTGGTTAGGCATTTTGCCAGAACTGAAAATAATATATTTCCCTCTACATTTAACAGGGAAATGCCTCTGAACTGGTTGATGCTGCTGGAGTCTTTTTCCTTTGGAATAAAGGTGGTAACTGCTTTGCTCCAATCTACAGGGATGGATTGCACTTTCCAGGCCATTCCCATCAGCTTCCACAAGTGCTTCAAGAGCAAAGGGCAGCTCTTATATACCCGATAGGTTATGCCATTCGGTCCGGGTGCTGATGCTCCTCTTGTTTGCTCCACGATCTTCTTGACCTCAGACCATTTGGGAGGAGAGGTGTCAAATTGCGAGGTGGGCTCAGGCAGCTGTTGTATATACCCTGGGGATCTTAGTGGGGATTCCTTCTGGCTGTCGCTGATCTGGGATTTGATAAAAACCTCAAGCTACTGCTGGGTAGTATGCAGCTTGCCAGATTTCTTCTCCTCCAGGAGGCCTCGGGCAAACTTGAAAGGGTCCCGAAGGAAACTCAACTTTGCTTTCTCCTTGCGGTTTCTGTGTTTTCTGATCCTCTCAGCACGTCTCAAGTCTGCAAGTCTGGTCTTGATCTGATTCCACAGGTTCTTCAAGCCCTCCTTCTCTTGGTCTTCGGCTTTCTTCCATGCCTTCCGTAACAGGCACCTCTCCTTTACTAACTGTAAGATTTCCCTCTCCCGTCTCCCAGTTCGTTTGGGAATAGACCTCCTCTGGGGCAGTTCTCCGAACCTCTCGTTCGACCATCGTCATAGATGACATGTCCAAACATGTTTAACTTGGAAGTGGTACTGCCTCTTAGTGTGCTCTGGAGAGTGAGATACAGGCTTGAATCGAAGTTTCTCGATGCATCCTTGTCACTGGCTTTTGGCCAGTTGACTTTGGGTCTGCGGGACAGCTCCTTAGATGTTACACTTGGGAGTGTGCAGGTGGCTATATGTTCATGATGCTGTTGCTGATGGCTATCCATTGGTTGGTACGCCACCTGTTGTGGGGGCTGTTCTTTCTCACTATCACCAGATACAATGTTGGAATCAGCAGCACTGTGGTGCTCAACCTGGCTTTGATTCCTCCTTGTCTGACCTGCTGTTGCAGTGCAAGCTTGCATCTGGCTGCTCCAACCACAATTAGCCTTCCCTTGCTGAATGTGTAAACCATGATGGGTTGTCACCTTAGACCACCCACACCAGCATTCTCTCAGGATCCGTTGATCATTAGTCATTGCCATGCCAGTCATAACCATGTTGTCTGTTCTGAATGGTCCATCTTCTATCCTGCCTCTCAGTGGACTGCCGGACTGTCTCTTTCTTGCCGTGCTTGTAGTTATTTAGGGTGTCACTGTAGCAGATGCTACACTGACGTGTGAAGAGGGTAACTAGCCATTCCACTCCTGGTGCAGTCTTTCCTGCCGTCAGCCAGTCTTCCCTGGCAGCCCTCCAGTCTTTCCTGGATGCCAACTACTCTATTCTCAGTTGTCACTGGCGAGCCAGATAATCATGTTATCAGCACAGGTATGCCTACCTGCTAGGCATCACTGCCAGAAGCACATCCGCTGGTGCTGTTGGACCAGCTGTGGAGTCATCAGCCGGGAGCCACCCTTTACTGATGTTTCACCCCTTTAATCCTGGAACGTCTCAGGGTGGTCGAGCAGCGACAGGTACGTCTCCCTGCCACCCCCCGCAGCTGGTCCTAGGATCCCTGTTTGCCCAATGTTCTGTCCCTTCTACGAAGCCACAGCCAAAAACTCCCTCTTTCTGCCTCCTCTGCCAGATTTTTGAGTGCTCTCTTTTGTTCACGGCCGGTAGTGCCCAGAGACTTCAAGAGCCGCTGGGTAGCTGCTCCGATGTGAGCACTCCACCCGGCTTGGGAGCACGCAGCAGCCAGCTCCATGTACCTCTCATTTTTCCGCTCAAAGGCAGACTCCAGCCCCTCCTCCCATGGGACGGTCAATTCGACCATGATGACTGTTTTTGAAAGGGTGGACCAGAGGACAATGTCAGGCCGTAAAGAGGTTATGGTGATCTCAACCGGGAACCTCAACTGGCGGTCGAGATCAGCTGCCATGGTGAAAAATCCTGGAATGTTTTCATCAAAAACCTTAATTTCTTTTAGACTGAAGAAAGAAATACATAAACATCTTGGATGACATGGGGGTGAGTAAATTATCAGGAAATTTTAATTTGAAAGTGAACTAATCCTTTAAAGGGATAGTCCACTCAAAAATGAAAATTACCCTATGATTTACAAGCCATCCTAGGTATATATGACTTTCTTCTTTCAAACAAATACAATAAAAAAAAATCCAAGCTTCCAAGCTTTATAATGGCAGTGAATGGGGTTTAAGATTTTGAAGTCCAATAGTTAGGTGCATCCATCCATCCATAATAAAAAGCATCCCAAGTGGCTCTGGGGGCTTAATAAAAGCCTTCTGAATCGATGCACTTGTATAAGAAATATATCCACATTTAAAACTTTATAAATTGTAATCTCTAGCTTCTGCTAACTGCATTTACAAGCCATCCTAGGTATATATGACTTTCTTCTTTCAAACAAATACAATAAAAAAAAAATCCAAGCTTCCAAGCTTTATAATGGCAGTGAATGGGGTTTAAGATTTTGAAGTCCAATAGTTAGGTGCATCCATCCATCCATAATAAAAAGCATCCCAAGTGGCTCTGGGGGCTTAATAAAAGCCTTCTGAATCGATGCACTTGTATAAGAAATATATCCACATTTAAAACTTTATAAATTGTAATCTCTAGCTTCTGCTAACTGTCGTACGATTTTGTATTTGTCTGAAAGAAGAAAGTCATACATATGTCCTTAAGAAGGCTTGAGGGTGAGTAAATTATGGGATATTTTTTTTATTTTTGGGTGAACTATCCCTATAAGAGATCGAAAACCAAAAACTGGATCAATCAGCTGTGAGCAAAGAGCAATAAATTCACCCCTCTCGTGCTCCAAAGTAAAGCAGTTCACAGTGAAAGATAATTTTAGACAGAGAATTGCCTCTCTTTGTGAACCTATATGAATTGTTAATTAAATACATTCAGTTGATTGACTTTTAATAAAGGGATAGTTCACCCAAAAATTTAAATTATTTTAATAAGGTCTGGCTGCAGACATACTTTCAGACACCTGCACTTCTGCAAGTGACGTCACTTGCACTGTTTGGTTACACTTTATTTTAAGGTGGCCTTGTTACAGTGTAATTATACATTTACATTTAGTATATAGTTTGCATCAACAATAAGATGTATTTTGAATTCGCTCTTTATCACCCTAGTCCGTTATGCCACATTAAGCATTTTCCAGTATGGGATGAAAAGTAGAATTTTTTATTTTTGGGTGAACTATCCCTTTAGTTGATAGTTAAATGTGTTTAAGCTCATGATATTTTTTTTTAAATAAAATTCTCTTAATCTTTAGCAGGGAAGTTAATTGTGCTGAGACTCTTGCGAGAAGTACATCAAATGTGTTTGAATTTGTCAACTCTAAACCTACTCTAAAACAACTAGCTTTCTGTAACCGAACTCCGAACCAAATCAATGAAGTCTGATCTGTGTTTGACAGGTAACTACGTGATTGAGTTGATCAGTGAAATTGGCTGTGGGTGGGATTTTTTTCGTTAACTGGTTAGGGGGAAAAATTAAAAAAATCAATGATGTCTTAAAGCCACTCTGTCAAACACTGCCACACTTTCTTTTTTTTTTTGCAAGGAGGCATGCTTGGAGTAAAAAACAAATGAAAACCTAATAATAAAAAAAAACTAAATATCCATGTAATAAAGCAGGAGAGACCATCTTAGAGGTTGGATAAATCTGTTTTCTGCAGTGCAACATACAGTCCATCTGGTTCTCCTCAGAAGGCCGAAGTGGGCACAGCTGATGAGAGCTCCATGCTGTGTCAGGTGCTTGGCCTGGCTGATTGCTTCTTGTGTGTACTCCGCAGTGGGTGATTATGAAAATACCTCACAGGAAGTCTGTCATGTGGCACATAAGTGTTTATCTGAGCCTCTGATTGCAGTGTAAGGACACGGTTTGGTTGTCAGGCCTGATTCCGATAGGGTCTTTGATTACCTGTGTGGTAAATGGTGACCTGCTATTTGGGAACCATGGAACAATTTCAAAAGAACCCATTACTTTATAACATCTTGCGGAGTGGCCATGGAGATTACCATCATTCAATCTACCATGCAGAAATAGCACGAAGGCGGTAATCTATAAAGATTACTAAGAAACAAATGTAGCTTCTAGGAAAACCCTAATAGTGGCATGACAGACAGAAAATGGCTAAGAGATGATTCAATGAACAGTTTCTGATGACAGATTTCGCATTAGCCTTGCCCTTTTTCATGGATTGTTTTTGATAAATCAGAGTAAAATCAATAATGTTTAAATGTGATCACACATTGTTCATGATAACCATTCCATTCCGTATAAATCATTGCAAGATCCATATGTCAATACTCCCTGACTCAGAAAGCTAGGGTAACAATAGGCTATATGTGACATTTCTGAACAAGCTGCTGAACAAGTTAATTTTCATGAGTTCTCTCTCAGAAAATGCCAGTTGGGTATTTGTTGAAGCCAAGACGCTAGTTGAGGTGCTTCAAATAAATCAATATATCTAGTTGAAAGAGACTAGACTGCGACTCATGACTGTGGATCTGTTAGCCTTGCAGGATCTTAAATTATGAAGATGCACTTGCGATAGAAAACAACAGCTGAATTGGATCCAACAGGGCCAAGGCCAGGTTTTTCTCTTCAGCCTGGAAGAAAACGATTCAGAGGTACTGAGTGATGGCTAAAAATAAGCTTAAACCAGCATGATTTGCCATTCTGGTTTAGACTGGTTTATACTTGTTTGGTGTTGGTCACTAACAAAACTAGATTATGAGCTGTTTAAGCTTAATTGGACGTGGAAGGGAACAGCATTCAGATATTAACTTATGCTGACAACCATGTTTCCCTTGTGAAAAAAAGAAGAAGTGTGTTTAGTATTGAATGTGCATTTGTAGTGTACTTCAAATCCTAAAAGTGTATTTTAAATCTGTACTTCAGATAATATATATTTTAACCAAATAAAAAGGTAATTTAAGTGTATATAAAGAAAGTACACTTTCATGACTTACATAATAATGTCAAATTAAAAGTTTTCAATTAGTATGAACATCCAAGTTTTGTGAAGTTAGGACATTTAAGTCACAAGATATAGGCCATTTAGTCATTATCTGCCACATCCACAAATATATCTTTGCAACGATAAAACACACTAATGAAAATCACAGGACTTTTGTCTATAGACGGTGTATAACCAATTTTGTGCAAATCAGACAAACAGCCTTGAAAAAGAAGAAACAGAGTATCTATTTACACTAAGTGCAAATAGCCCGCCTTGCACTTAGTGTAAATAGCATTTATCACTAAGAAAATATGCTATTTTCATTTAGTGTAAATAGGCTCTATCGCTATTTACACTTAGTGCAAATAGCCGCTGCCAAAAAGAAAAGTCTGTCAAATTTCATAATGGCTAAGCATTCAAATTTGACATTACAAGCTGCTTAATTTCAATTGGCTATTGGCAGCCATGTTTGTTTGATTATGTGAGTGATATCTGAAGAATATATTAGTATTTGCTCCAAAAACAACATTTGTAACATGATTGATCGTAAAGCATCAAAGTTGTAGCTCCCCCTATGGGCACAATTTAATGTAACTTGGCATATATCCTCAGAATGTCCTGTGGTCCATTGCTTTTACAACATAAAGGTGTACTGTATAAGGTATAAAAATAGGTTACGTTTGTACTTCACATTTGGCAGATACAGGACAGTTTATGAAAGTGCACGATGCCATAGAGATTCATTCACAATACAAATCCATGCAGTGTATAAGCAAAGTTGGTGTGCACGAAGATGCTCTTGCAGTTTGTTATGTTGATGCAGTGATACTCGTCTATCTTTATTGTAAGCCATCAGTATAAGAAATGAAAAAGTGTACACAATAAATCTTCAAACATGTCAAAGGCAATCGTTTCAAAGCTCACCACAGCCTGTCAATTAAGCTTGCTTTCCATGCACCTGACAGTATCCTTATTACTGCCAGAAGCAAACAAATAAAATCCAAGCAAATGGGAAAAACATTTATTGTGTCTTGTTTCCTTTACAGCAACAAATGAGCTCCATCATTGCTTTTTTATGTATTTTTTTTTTTACTTTTTTTCTGCATTAATCTCAGTTCAATGCTTCCTCCAGGCCATGGCTGTGATATTGCTGTTTACCGGGGGTCTGCCTGATTAGTAATAATGGTTAACCTTTTTGGGGGTTTGGCAAAACATTAATCAATGGGGCAGTTGATTAAAAAATGTTTAGGATAAGGGTGGGGGGCACTGGGAGTCAGATTAGTGAGGAAAAATAAGAGAGGGGAGAGAAGATAATTATAAATCTTAAGCCTACAGCCTTAAGCCTAAAATGAGGCATGTTGCCTTGTGCACATTTAAGTTTTTTTTATTTATTTGCCAAATAATATTAACAAAAATTGAGCTCAATACATGGTCTTCTTGCATGATTCATGAGCTATTTTTTTTTCCAAAGAAAAATGCTAACATTGAAATACTGGCAATGAAAACCATATTAAGTAGTTAGGGGTAATCTTTTATTATTCCTTAGAAAATAATAATAATAATAATAATAATAATAATATTAATAATAAATAAAAAAACACTGCTTCACTGTTCATTTTTAATTTTTTGGGAAAAAAATCTCTGCCGAATCAAAGTAATGTGGTGTAACTAATATGCAGAAAAACAGAAAACAGTTATAATGTAATATTTTTTAAATATAATATATACACACAAACTATTACTGTTATACTGCATTTTGTTGAGCCTTATTGAGCTTCTTTCAAAAACATTTACAAATCTTACTAACCCCACGAATACATATGTGCATGTATTGTTTTCATATTTTTATAGATTCAAAATGATTAAGATGTGTACATACTCAGTTGCATTCGATGTGTTATTAATGTATTTATTGGCTACACCAAACTTAAAGGTTTTTTTGGAAATGTTACTTTTTCAAAACTATATGAAACCAACATGAATACAAACAGTACTTTAACAATAACAATCTTGTATTTTGGACTACTTTTAAAAAGGCAAATACAACTGTGGACACTTCTATGTGTCATTTGGAAAATGAAAATAAATATTGAAGAGACGGTGGTTGGCAAGAAGTGGCCAGCTGGTTGATGGGCTTTTTTTTGGCTCACCACTCCTCTTTTTCTCTTTCTTCTCGCAATAACATTGGCTGTTGCTCATTGCTGCTGTCTTGTCAGAAACCTGAAGACAGGATGGCCTGATGCGAAACAAGTGTGAAATTATACCCTTGTGTATATCCTCCCTATCTAATGATCTATTTAAAACTATGTACACTACCATAGTTTTAAATGCACAATGTTGGAAAGACAACAAAACAAATATTAAAAGAATAGTTCACCCAAAAATGAAAATTTGCTGAAATTTTACATAGGCTAAGATGTAGATGAGGTTGTTTCTTTTAATCTAAACAGATCTGGAGAAATTTAATTTACATCAATTGCTCCCTAATGGATGTTCTGCGGTGAATGGGTGCCGTCAGATTTAGAATCCAAAGAGCTGATGAAAACATCAAAATAATCCACACCACTCCAGTCCATCAATTAACATCTTGTGAAGCGAAAAGCTGCATGTTCGTAAGAAACAAATCCATCCTTAAGATATTTTGTTTTTTTATTAGTCTTCTAGTCCTCTATCCATAATATTGCTTTGTCCGCAAGAAAAAACAAACATCTCATCTGAATCAGGAGAGAAATATGCACAGATCAAGCATATACAGGTGAAAACAGATCTCAACAAATATGTCAGTGGATTTTGATTGAGAGGACAACGGAGGATGGACTTTTTCACTGGAGGAAGGGTTTATTATTGACTCATATTGTGGGCAGTAGTGATGGTTTAAAGTTAAAATGACTTCAACATGGATTTATTTCTTACAGACATGCAGCTTTTCGCTTCACAGGATGTACAGTGGGTACGGAAAGTATTCAGACCCCCTTAAATTTTTCACTCTTTGTTATATTGCAGCCATTTGCTAAAATCATTTAAGTTATTTTATGTGGTGTAACTAATATGCAGAAAAACAGAAAACAGTTATAATGTAATATTTTTTAAATATAATATATACACACAAACTATTACTGTTATACTGCATTTTGTTGAGCCTTATTGAGCTTCTTTCAAAAACATTTACAAATCTTACTAACCCCACGAATACATATGTGCATGTATTGTTTTCATATTTTTATAGATTCATTTATACTCAGTTGCATTCGATGTGTTATTAATGTATTTATTGGCTACACCAAACTTAAAGGTTTTTTTGGAAATGTTACTTTTTCAAAACTATATGAAACCAACATGAATACAAACAGTACTTTAACAATAACAATCTTGTATTTTGGACTACTTTTAAAAAGGCAAATACAACTGTGGACACTTCTATGTGTCATTTGGAAAATGAAAATAAATATTGAAGAGACGGTGGTTGGCAAGAAGTGGCCAGCTGGTTGATGGGCTTTTTTTTGGCTCACCACTCCTCTTTTTCTCTTTCTTCTCGCAATAACATTGGCTGTTGCTCATTGCTGCTGTCTTGTCAGAAACCTGAAGACAGGATGGCCTGATGCGAAACAAGTGTGAAATTATACCCTTGTGTATATCCTCCCTATCTAATGATCTATTTAAAACTATGTACACTACCATAGTTTTAAATGCACAATGTTGGAAAGACAACAAAACAAATATTAAAAGAATAGTTCACCCAAAAATGAAAATTTGCTGAAATTTTACATAGGCTAAGATGTAGATGAGGTTGTTTCTTTTAATCTAAACAGATCTGGAGAAATTTAATTTACATCAATTGCTCCCTAATGGATGTTCTGCGGTGAATGGGTGCCGTCAGATTTAGAATCCAAAGAGCTGATGAAAACATCAAAATAATCCACACCACTCCAGTCCATCAATTAACATCTTGTGAAGCGAAAAGCTGCATGTTCGTAAGAAACAAATCCATCCTTAAGATATTTTGTTTTTTTATTAGTCTTCTAGTCCTCTATCCATAATATTGCTTTGTCCGCAAGAAAAAACAAACATCTCATCTGAATCAGGAGAGAAATATGCACAGATCAAGCATATACAGGTGAAAACAGATCTCAACAAATATGTCAGTGGATTTTGATTGAGAGGACAACGGAGGATGGACTTTTTCACTGGAGGAAGGGTTTATTATTGACTCATATTGTGGGCAGTAGTGATGGTTTAAAGTTAAAATGACTTCAACATGGATTTATTTCTTACAGACATGCAGCTTTTCGCTTCACAGGATGTACAGTGGGTACGGAAAGTATTCAGACCCCCTTAAATTTTTCACTATATTGATTTTGACCAGATGACCTGAAGGTGAGTACATTGTCAACTAATTTTCATTTTTTGGTGAGCCATTCCTTTAAAGTACAAGAAGTAAGAAATGTTTGCCACATGTGCCAGCAAAAATCATATACGAGACAAGGAAAGTGTTTGCATCAGGGTCTCTGTTCTGGGTTTATTGTCCAGTGACTCTCTGCAGCCTTGACCAGTTGACTAGCATGGCACAGAACAATTTAACAGTGTGAAAACACGTGCAAAAATGCGTCATCCTCCCACACAGCACTGCACACACAATATAACACAGTAAACAAATTAAACACTGACACAAAGCACACGACAGTCTCTTTCCTCCCATAATGCATTGCAGAGAGCATGTGCTAGGTATTCACTAGAGGCCTGATTAGGGCGATGCAGATGTATTGTATGTGAAACATGTTTATTTGCCCAATTAGCACCCAAATAAGTGACAGATGTAATCTCTCAAATATCTCCCGTTATGGAGAGAAAAAAAAACGGAGGGAGTGTGAATCCCTTCCTCCTCTTCTTTCTGAAGCTCATAATGATGAAGTCTGTAGGTGTTCCGTGCCTCATTAATGTTTCAGCCTTGACAGAAGGAAGGACATGCTGGAAACAGTAAGGCTGCTTCGCTTGCACTGCATGGACATGTTTTACTGCCTATGCTACAAAAAAAAACTGTACAAAACCTTGAATTGCTGTATACAACACGAGTCTGCAAGTAGAACACAGCTGATTGCAATGAACCTGTGAGTTTAATAGAAGACAATCGTAATGCACATCAGATGGCATCATGGCATCATACACCAGTAAACCATGTGATGCCATGCTATCAGTCATTTCATCCACGATTATTATAGTTTTTAATTTGTAATATTTTTTTTTTTTTTTTTTTTATTTTTCAATTAGTCATTTTTATATATTTCAGTTTTTTAACAGCAACAACAATAACATTATTATTATTAATAATGTTTCTAACAGTAATAAGAATATGTTTGCCGTTGCAGTCATGACAAATGCCGTGACAGCCCTGCCGCGGCCATATTTTCTGCAGACCACACAGGGCTTTGTGTTTATTTGAGCTTTTAACCCCAGGCTGAAGAACAGATGTAACCTCCTCCTGGCTGCTGACACATGTCACATTCAGAGGGCTGTAGTTTGTTTGACTGTCACAACATGTTTCACCAATGCCCTGTGGTACTTCTCTCAGTCAAAATACAAGGTCCTTTCTCTCAAACGGGTTGAAGATTGGACCAAAGCTGGTTTCATGCATGCATCTTTGAGGGCACACAAATACCTTTATGTCCTCTTCATGTGAATACATGTTCTGATGTTCTGAGTATACACAACCGTTCAAAAGTTTGAGACCAATGCTAAATTTATTTGATAAAATACAGTAAAAAAATAATAATATTATTGTGAAATATTGAAAACAATTACAAATAACTGTTTTCTATTTGATATATTTTAAAATGTAATTTATTCCTGCATTGCAAAGCTGGATTTTCAGCATTGTTACTCCTTCATTGTCACATGATCATTCAGAAATAACTCTAATATGCTAAATTGGTGCTCAAGAAACATTTCTTATTATCATCCATCTCAAAAACAATTGTGCTGCTTAATTTTTTTTTCAAGATTGTTTGATGAATTAAAATTCAAATGAACAGCAATTATTTGAAATAGAAATATTTTGTGACATTGTAAATGTCTTTACTGTCACTTTTGATCATCCTTGCTGAATAAATGTAGTAATTTATTTATTAAAAAAAAAAAAAAAAAACTTTTTACATACACTGAAAATCACCAAAACACTTTTTTTTTATTATTTGTTCGGTCTTTGTACTATTTCGTCTAACTGTAATAACTTTGTTTTTCCCCCCAATAATAAAGTAGTATTTTTATTTTTCTTTAGATGACTTCACAAATCCATTTTTCTTATTCAGCCCCTGTAAATTTGTCAGATTACATAAGTAAAATGGGTTTTGAATGGATTTTCATGTCGATGATGACGGTCTAAATACGTTTTGGGGCACATTAATATATATTGACAGATATAGACAGAGAGAAAGAGAGTGAGCGAGACATTGTGTGTATGTGAACCCAAACCTTACAAAACCTTAATAAATGTATTTCTCTAACCTCTACTGAAGGTGACATTAATCATTTTCTTTAGTTAGAACTTCCATTCCACCTTGAGAGCACCTCACCCGTTTTTATCAATATTAATGGTTCCCTCTCTTTACTTAGCCAAAGCTATTTCACACTTGGTTAGCTAGGCCATGAGAAGTGTCTCAGGGGTGGTATATTTAGCGAGCTTCCTAAATATTTTTCCGAGATCCCTAATCATGCCAGCAAACCTGCCATTTGTGCTAACACACTACAAAATTTCACGCAAGTCATTTATTTTCCCTGAATGGAGCAATTGCTCAGTTTATGCATGCCGCTAAGACCTTTAAGCAGTGCTTTGAGAATTCTAATTGGAAAGTGTTCAATAATATACATGCTTCCTGCATCACTGTCACAGTCCGAGAGAGCCGTCGACCAGTATTTCTCTGTCTGAAGATAAACAGCGTTGTTGATTTTAGAGGGAAGAATGGTGTCTATGGTTCTTTCAGCCAAGTACCCACATATACCCACGCACTTGTTTGTCAAGCGCTAAATGGATTTCACAAGGTCACTAGGCTAATTGGCTGACTTGTGTATACTATATCACACTGAAATTCATTTGAAATTGGAGTTACCAAACAGTTTGCAATTTCAAACGAAAACATGTTATTTTTATTTGTAATTAATTTGCTGAAATCATAGGCATTGATTGGCAGCCCTATATTCAAATTGTCTCTTTATAATCAGAAATGAGAAACGTGGCTTTCCAGTGTCCCATAAGGTCTTGGTGCGACAATGTGTTTTCACTTCCTGTGCAGACGACCCTTAGTTGTCCTCAAACTCCTGCATGCTGCCAGCAGCTACGCTCTCACAATTCAATTCCCATCTCTAAATGAACCGTTCAGACTCAATGCCTGGGTTCTGACCTTGAATGAATGAATACAGCCAGGAAGGGCATATTTCTCTCTTCCATGCAGGGATGTATGGATTTCTGTACCAGCATTCATATGATCATTGCACATCGGCTGAATCCAGAACACATTATAAAATCTTACAAGACCTTTGAAATGACTGGCAGCCGTCAAACTATGCAAAATTAAAGTGGATTAGTGATTGTTTGGTTCTAATGATTCAATTTTTGAAGAGTAATGGTAGCTATAGGCCTGTCTACCAAATATAGACTATGGTAGAATGTGAATGAAAATCAGCTTTCTTAAAAATGCTTTCAAATATACTTTTTCAACTTTTCAAACAACATTTTCGCTGTATAATTGAGCTGATCATTTCTTTGACTCTCTCTGTGGGTTACACAATTTTGCCAGAACAGATTCTGCTGTGACTTTGTTTGGAATTGAAATTTGTCATTGTCTGAGCTAAAGCAGGAACTTACAGTTCCCTTTCATGGGAACTTCGAACTGCGTCCTCTAGGGGTCACTATGGGGAACGCCTCGTCATGACCCGTGTCTGAAGCATACATTGAAAAAACACCAACTCGTTGGCCGGCGACAGCCATGACGTCACTACTGGTGCGACTATAGTATAAATAGGCGCCGGGAGCACACATCATTCTCTTCTTCGTCTTCATTGACTGTTTTGTTTGAAGCGTGCATTTCTGTGGTCAGAGTGATCTCTATTTATCTCATTATGGCAAGCACTAGCAAAGCGTTTAAGGATGTGTGCATCCGTGTTGACGTTGTTTAACATCTGATGACACACGATCTATGCATTATTTGTTTGGGCGAAGAGCACGCACGCGATGCCTCCGAGGGGGCAATCGGCGTGCACTGCGAGCGTTTTTTCCAAGGGAAAAGATCTGCTCTCATTTGTCTCTTTTCTTGAGGAAAGAGGGGCAGCCATCTGCTTCCCACGATTCAGGCCCCGCCGCTGCTGAGGCACGGAAGGGAATGAGCTCGTGGGGATCGCAGGTG